>NC_092092.1:62497498-62539998 GCF_045679555.1 Salvelinus alpinus
TCCTCCTCCTCCACTGTTTCCTCCACTCCACTACTCCTCCCTGTCCCCCTCCTCCACTGTTTCATCCACTCCACTACTCCTCCCTGTCCTCCTCCTCCTACACTGTTTCATCCACTCCGCTACTCCTCCCTGTCCTCCTCCTCCTACACTGTTTCCTCCACTCCACTACTCTTCCCTGTCCTCCTCCTCCTACACTGTTTCATCCACTCCACTACTCCTCCCTGTCCTCCTCCTCCTACACTGTTTCCTCCACTCCACTACTCCTCCCTGTCCTCTTCCTACACTCTTTCCTCCACTCCACTACTCCTCCCTGTCCTCCTCCTCCTACACTGTTTCCTCCACTCCACTACTCCTCCCTGTCCTCCTCCTCCTACACTGTTTCATCCACTCCACTACTCCTCCCTGTCCTCCTCCTCCTACACTGTTTCATCCACTCCACTACTCCTCCCTGTCCTCCTCCTCCTACACTGTTTCCTCCACTCCACTATTCCTCCCTGTCCCCCTCCTCCACTGTTTCATCCACTCCACTACTCCTCCCTGTCCTCCTCCTCCTACACTGTTTCATCCACTCCGCTACTCCTCCCTGTCCTCCTCCTCCTACACTGTTTCCTCCACTCCACTACTCCTCCCTGTCCTCCTCCTCCTACACTGTTTCATCCACTCCACTACTCCTCCCTGTCCTCCTCCTCCTACACTGTTTCCTCCACTCCACTACTCCTCCCTGTCCTCTTCCTACACTCTTTCCTCCACTCCACTACTCCTCCCTGTCCTCCTCCTCCACTGTTTCCTCCACTCCACTACTCCTCCCTGTCCTCCTCCTCCTACACTGTTTCATCCACTCCACTACTCCTCCCTGTCCTCCTCCTCCTACACTCTTTCCTCCACTCCACTACTCCTCCCTGTCCTCCTCCTCCACTGTTTCCTCCACTCCACTACTCCTCCCTGTCCTCCTCCTCCTACACTGTTTCATCCACTCCACTACTCCTCCCTGTCCTCCTCCTTCTACACTGTTTCCTCCACTCCACTACTCCCTGTCCTCTTCATACACTCTTTCCTCCACTCCACTACTCCTCCCTGTCCTCCTCCTACACTCTTTCCTCCACTCCACTACTCCTCCCTGTCCTCCTCCTCCTACACTGTTTCATCCACTCCACTACTCCTCCCTGTCCTCCTTCTACACTCTTTCCTCCACTCCACTACTCCTCCCTGTCATCCTCCTACACTCTTTCCTCCACTCCACTACTCCTCCCTGTCCTCCTCCTCCACTTTTTCCTCCACTCCACTACTCCTCCCTGTCCTCCTCCTCCTACACTGTTTCATCCACTCCACTACTCCTCCCTGTCCTCCTCCTTCTACACTGTTTCCTCCACTCCACTACTCCCTGTCCTCTTCCTACACTCTTTCCTCCACTCCACTACTCCTCCCTGTCCTCCTCCTACACTCTTTCCTCCACTCCACTACTCCTCCCTGTCCTCCTCCTCCTACACTGTTTCATCCACTCCACTACTCCTCCCTGTCCTCCTCCTTCTACACTGTTTCCTCCACTCCACTACTCCCTGTCCTCTTCCTACACTCTTTCCTCCACTCCACTACTCCTCCCTGTCCTCCTCCTACACTCTTTCCTCCACTCCACTACTCCTCCCTGTCCTCCTCCTCCTACACTGTTTCATCCACTCCACTACTCCTCCCTGTCCTCCTTCTACACTCTTTCCTCCACTCCACTACTCCTCCCTGTCATCCTCCTACACTCTTTCCTCCACTCCACTACTCCTCCCTGTCCTCCTCCTCCTACACTGTTTCATCCACTCCACTACTCCTCCTTGTCCTCCTTCTACACTCTTTCCTCCACTCCACTACTCCTCCCTGTCCTCCTCCTACACTCTTTCCTCCACTCCACTACTCCTCCCTGTTCTCCTCCTACACCACTGTTTCACAGCCTGTGTTCGTAATGGCTGCTCAGTGAAACAACCTGTCCTGATTTGTCATAAGACGCTTCCTAAAACACTTTCATGAGCAAGCCTTCCATCATGATCTGGCCTCTGTAAAATGGTATAGAATCAGCTTGATCCCCTCTGTCGAAGACTCTTGGACCTTCTTTTTTGATATTTTCAGGGATATTGTTAACAAACACATCCCCATACAGAAAATTTGAAATAAAAACAGGTTCAGCCCCTGGTTCGACCGTGATCTTGCAGAGTTTCTCCACCTCAAGAATTGCATTTGGCGAAATGCTCGACACACGCATACTCAGGCTGACTGGCTATTGTTCAGGCAAATGAGAAATAAGTGCACTCAGGCTATCCGGAAGGCCAAAGTTAGTTACTTTAAGGAGCAGTTCTCTCTCTGTGGGTCTAACCTCAAGAAGTTCTGGAAAACTGTTAAAGACCTGGAGAATAAACCCTCCTCCTCACAGCTGCCTATGTCCCTTAATGTTGATGATGTGGTTGTTACTGACAAGAAGCACATGGCTGAGCTCTTTAATCACCACTTCATTAAGTCAGGATTCCTATTTGACTCAGCCATGCCTCCTTGCCAATCCAACATTTCCTCATCTCCCACGCCTTCTAATGCGACTATCCCTGAGGCTTCTCTCTCTTATTCCCCTGCCCCGCTAAGTTTCTCCCTGCAGGCAGTCACGGGGTCCGAGGTGCTAAAGGAGCTACTTAAACTTGACCCCAAAAAAACATCTGGGTCAGATGGTTTAGACCCTTTCTTCTTTTACCCTCTGTTTCCCCCATGTCTTTGTGTGTGATTGTTTATTGTTCAGGTCGGTACGTTTCCGGCTGGTTTTGTCCGGGTGCTGTTTTCACCCATGTTTTGTGGCAACCGTTATTTTTCGCACATTGGTACTGTTAGTTGTGCTATTTCTTAAGTAAAGTGCGTTGCTCACTCATCTCTGCTCTCCTGCGCCTGACTTCATGCACCAGCTGCACCCACCACCTGACACGTTTATTTAAAGGGGAGATCAAGCTGATCCTAACTGTTATAGGCCTATTTCTATTTTGCCCTGTTTGTCAATTATCAACTGACTGGCTTTCTTGATGTCTATAGTATTCTCTCGGGTATGCAATCTGGTTTCCGCTCAGGTTATGGATGTGTCTGCAACCTTAAAGGTCAACAATGATGTCACCATTGCCCTTATGCAATATTTTGCTGCTATTTTTATTGACTTGGCCAAAGCTTTTGACACGGTAAACCATTCCATTCTTGTGGGCCGGCTAAGGAGTATTGGTGTCTCTGAAGGGTCTTTAGCCTGGTTTGCTAACTACCTCTCTCTAAGAGTGCAGTGTATAAAGTCAGAAAATCTGTTATCTCAGCCACTGCCTGTCACCAAGGTAGTACCCCACGGCTCGATCCTAGGCCCCACACTCTTCTCAATTTACATCAACAACAGGCAGTAGGAAGCTCTCTCATCCATGTATATGTAGGTGATACAGTCTTATACTCAGCTGGCCCCTCCCCGGATATTGTGTTAAATTCTCTACAACAAAGCTGTTTTAGTGTGCAACAAGCTTTCTCTACCCTTAACCTTGTTCTGAACACCTCCAAAACAAAGGTCATGTGGTTTGGTAAGAAGAATGCCCCTCTTCCCACAGGTGTTATTACTACCTCTGAGGGTTTAGAGCTGACAAGTACTTCGGAGTATGGCTAGATGGTA
The DNA here is from genome assembly GCF_045679555.1 of Salvelinus alpinus. NCBI lineage: Eukaryota > Metazoa > Chordata > Actinopteri > Salmoniformes > Salmonidae > Salvelinus > Salvelinus alpinus. The sequence goes on from NC_092092.1 coordinate 62,501,157, forward strand.
CACTGTCCTTCTCTCAGCACATATCCAAGCTGCAGGCTTAAGTTAAATCTAGACTTGGTTTCCTCTATCGTAATCGCTCCTCTTTCACCCCAGCTGCCAAACTAACCCTGATTCAGATGGCCATCCTACCCATGCTAGATTACGGAGACATAATTTATAAATCGGCAGGTAAGGGTGCCCTCGAGCAGATAGTTGTGCTTTACCATTCAGCCATCAGATTTGCCACCAATGCTCCTTATAGGACACATCACTGCACTCTATACTCCTCTGTAAACTGGTCATCTCTGTATACCCGTCACCAGACCCACTGGTTGATGCTTATTTATAAAACCCTCTTAGGCCTCACTCCCGTTTATCTGAGATATCTACTGCAGCCCACATCCTCCACATACAACACCGTTCTGCCAGTCACATTCTGTTAAAGTTCCCCAAACCACACACATCCCTGAGTCGCTCCTCTTTTCAGTTCGCTGCAGCTGGCGACTGAAACGAGCTGCAACAAACACTCAAACTGGACAGTTTTATCTCCATCTCTTCATTCAAAGACTCAATCATGGACACTCTTACTGACAGTTGTGGCTGCTTTGTGTGATGTATTGTTGTCTCTAACTTCTTGCCCTTTGTGCTGTTGTCTGTGCCCAATAATGTTTGTACCATGTTTTGTGCTGCTACCATGTTGTGTTGCTACCATGTTGTTGTTGTGTTGTGTTGCTACCATGTTGTTGTTGTGTTGTGTTGCTACCATGCTATGTTGTCATGTGCTGCTGCCTTTCTATGCTATTGTCTTAGGTCTCTCTTCATGCAGTGTTGTGTTGTCTCTCTTGTTGTGATGGGTGTTTTGTCCTATATTTATATTGATTTAAAAAAATAAAAAATAATCCCAGGCCCTCGTCCCCACAGGAGGCCTTTTGCCTTTTGGTAGGCCGTCATTGTAAATAAGAATTTGTCCTTAACTGACTTGCCTAGTTATATAAAGGTTAAATAAAACATTTAAAAAATTTAAAACCTCTCGTTCCCTCTTATTCTCACATCCTCCACCTCTCATTCCCTCTCTTATTCTCACATCCTCCACCTCTCGTTCCCTCTCTTATTTTGTGTGACTATGAACTTTTTGTTGCTCTCCTTTTCTGTCCTTCTTCACCTACCTCCTTCTGTCTCTCTCTTTGACTACGTACTTCCTTTACTCTCATCAAACCCTCTTCCCTCTAGAACACACCTTTCTTTCCCTACCTCCTTCCCTCCCTTCCCCTCTCTCTGTCTCTCTCCTGTTGCTATGGCATTAGCTAGCTGTATCTCTATAAGGCTGGCCTTGAGGGAGCTGGGGGACTAAGGAGCTAAGTATTGCTCTTTTCATTTAATTACACTCTCTCTCCATCACTCCCTCCCTCTCTCTCCTCTCTCTGGTGTTCAGTGTCACTTGGAGGAGTGGTAGAGTAGAGGGAAAGCATAACATGCCATGGCATCACACTCCCATCCTTCCCCTGACTGTCCGAGCTCTCTTCTGTTTAGCCATGTAGCTCCCCTCTCTCTCTCTCTTTGCCAATTGTCTATCTCTCTTCCTGACCCTCAATCCCACTGACACCACACCCATGCTACCCCCCCACACACAGTCTCTCTCTCTCTATCTCTCTCTCTCTCACACACACACACACCGTATGTAGACATGCTGCAGTGTGTGTTGTGTGTGCAGTGTGGCCTGGCCCAGGGTTGACATTGATTACCTTGGCTATGGTGAGACTCCTCATTAGTGCTGCACTGCAGGAATCAGATAGTAATGAGAGACTAGCTCTGTCCTGAGGCACACACACACACACACACACACACACACACACACACACACACACACACACACACACACACACACACACACACACACACACACACACACACACACACACACACACACACACACACACACACCTGCAAACATCCACTTGCACCACATCAAGTTGCACACACACATAGTCCAGGCTCACTTTTCTCTCTCTTGTCTACCGAACAGTCTCCACTCTCTGACTCACCACTGCCACAGTAGGTCCTCCACTCTCTGACTCACCACTGCCACAGTAGATCCTCCACTCTCTGACTCACCCACTACCACAGTAGATCCTCCACTCTCTGACTCACCACTGCCACAGTAGATCCTCCACTCTCTGACTCACCACTACCACAGTAGATCCTCCACTCTCTGACTCACCACTGCCACAGTAGATCCTCCACTCTCTGACTCACCACTACCACAGTAGATCCTCCACTCTCTGACTCACCACTACCACAGTAGATCCTCCACTCTCTGACTCACCCACTACCACAGTAGATCCTCCACTCTCTGACTCACCACTACCACAGTAGATCCTCCACTCTCTGACTCACCACTACCACAGTAGATCCTCCACTCTCTGACTCACCACTACCACAGCAGATCCTTCCTGTGTACTAAGTATTTCCCCTGCTTTAGGCTCTGGGACAATGGGCCCTTCATCACACGCTCACATGTATGCACACACACATGCACACACAGATGCACACACACAGACACACACACACACTAGAATATCCCAGTGCTGTCATCTCCTTCCACAGAGTGGGGATGAGAAAGGGAACAAAGAAGCTCTCTGTTTCTCAGACCTCAGTGCACCGACCGACACTCCCATTGTCTCTCCAATCCCTCTCCTCACCTCTCCTCTCCTCCTATCCTCCTCTCCTCTCCTCTCGCAACCCCACTATCACTGACCTCCCCTGTTCTGGGAAGAGGGGACAGTAGCCCGGATTCCATCCCTTATTCTTGGATTAATCTAATGTCTTGGAAGTAACCAATACTACCAGGGCTTTCCTTTCAGTGCTAGGTTTCAGTAAGGACATTATAACAGGTGAATTGAGGTCTTGGTGGGTACTGTGAAGTCTGGTGTTGAGTGGTCTACTCTGTTGTAACGGATATCCTCTTCGTTTGAGTAGGAGTAGGAAGGATCGGACCAATGTGCAGCGTGGTAAGTGTTCATCATTTTATTAAAATGCACTGAACACTAAAATACAAAATAAACAAACAAAGAACAACCGAAACAGTTCCGTCTGGTAACTAATACAAAGACAGAAAACAACTACCCACAAATCATAGTGGGAAAACAGGCAACCTAAGTATGGCTCTCAATCAGAGACAACGATAGACAGCTGCCTCTGATTGAGAACCATACCAGGGCAAACACATAGAAACAGAAAACCTAGACCTACAACATAGAATATAAACACACAGAACAAAACATAGAATGCCCACCCCAACTCACGCCCTGACCAAACTAAAATAGAGACATAAAAAAGGAACTAAGGTCAGGACGTGACATCTGTACTCAAGCTTTCATTCAATAAGAACCTTGTATCATATTTCCATATTGTCATGAATTCAGGGCCCGGTGTAAAATTGTGTATTTATAGTGGCAGACATGTACAGTATATTGGTGTAGACAGAAAATATGTTTCCTTATCTCCTCTCTTCTCTTTCTCTCAACTCCCCCTTTTCAACCAGAGACTAATTTATTCTCTAATTTACCCACTTTGATCTCCCTCTTCAGAAGCTGTGAAAAGAGAGAGAGGAGACAGAAAGAGAGAGGGAGAGAAACATCTTACAATTCAAAGGTATACCAGGTCCTGTTTGCCTCCCTCCACAATCCACTTCGATTCTGCTGTGTTTTGACAGGTTCTAGTGAAAACTGAGATACTGAATATGAAATATGAGAGGGAGAGGGAAAGAGAGAGGGAGAGAGGTAAAATAAACAAATGAGTGAGGTGGAGGCAGAAGTTAGGAATCCTCTCATCTAGAGATCATAGGCCTTGACGCAGGCTATAGAGAGAGCGAGAGAGAGAGAGAGAGAGAGAGAGAGAGAGAGAGAGAGAGAGAGAGAGAGAGAGAGAGAGAGAGAGAGAGAGAGAGAGAGAGAGAGAGAGAGAGAGAGAGAGAGAGAGAGAGAAAGGGGGGCACAGCGTCTCACACACACACACACACAACAGGTCCTGGTGCCATAAAAGCACAGCAGAGATACATGGCTGTATGCTACTCCCTCACACACTCCCATAAGGAGAGACGAGGAGAAAGAAAGAGAGAAAGAGAGAGAAACTTGTGTTTATTATCTACTTCACATGCTTTGGCAATGTTAACATATGTTTACCATGCCAATAAAGCCCTTAAATTGAAATTGACAGAGCGAGAGATGGATAGATATGTTGGATTGTACTTTGAAATACTTGCTATACTAAAAGCTAATGGTTACATGTATGAGGAATGTATGTGGTGGGGTCAATAGACGTTGGATAAGAAGTATGGGTCTGGAAAGATACTAAGTGAGGTAAAAGACAATCACTTGGTTCCGATCAATGATAAGGTTGGATAGTTGTGAATTAGTAAGGAATGTGGGCCGAGGTCAGGTCGGGTCAGGACATGCATAGGACTTCAGGCAGGATCGGGGTCAGGACAGGCAGAAAGGTCAGAACTGGGAACACTAGGAAAAGCAAAAACTAAAGCACAGGGAACACGGGAACACGCTGGAAGCAGATAAACAGAAAACGCAGGTATAAATACACATGAGGTAATGGGAGACACCTGGTGGGGGTTGGAGACAATCACAAGACAGGTGAAACAGATCAGGGCGTGACAGTCCCCTCCCCCCCTCTGGGGGGGAACGTTTGCAGGACTCCAGGGGCAGATCCCGAGTGTACACTCTGCCCAAAACGGTAGCGGGGAGCAGGGGTCCGGTGTCGGTCCGCCTGTCACCTGGAGGTGGTCTTGTGAAGAGCTGCCTGGGCCCTCTTCCAGGTACGGCGACAGCGATGGACGAACTTCTAGGCAGAAGGTATGCTGACCTCTTCCTATCTTCCTCTCGGGGGCTGATATCCCAGGGAACACTCAAAAGGTGAGAGACCAGTAGCAGAACAGGGAAGGGTGTTGCGGGCATAATCCACCTACACCAATTGCTGGCTCCAGGTGGGATTGGTGGAGACGAGGTAACGAAGAGTCGTCTCCAGGTCCTGATCGGCTCACTCCGACTGGCCGTTAGACTGCGGATGAAAACCCGAGGAAAGGCTGGCTTCCGACCAAATGAGGGTGCAGAACACCTTCCAGAACTGGGATGAGAACTGAGGACCGCGATCGGAGACCATGTAGACCGGAAGTCCATGGATCCGGAAGACGTGCTGCACCATGAGCTGGGCCGTCTCCTTAGCTGAGGGCATTTGAAGAGGGATAAAATGGGCGACTTTGGAAAACCTATACACCAAGTAAGGATGGTAGTGTTACCGGAGGGAGACCTGTGACAAAGTTTACGGATATATGGGACCAGGGGCAGTGAGGAACTGGGAGTCTCTTGTTCTGCACACACACAGTGCTGACGGCAACAAATGCAGAGATGTCAGGAACCATGGTGGGCCACCAAAAACGTTGTGGGACGAAAGCCAAGGTTCGACAGGAGCCAGGATTACAGGTGAGTCTCAAGGAATGTACCTATTCCATGACCGGAGAATGGGCAGAGTCGGTTATCACGGCTCAGGCTAAAACCCAGATGCAGACAGAGGAGGCGGATAGTACGAGTCTCAGAGTTTATTATTGTACAAGGGGCAGGCAATTGGTAAGTCAATGCAGGCAAAGAGTCATAAACCAAATCAGAGTCATGCAGGGTAAGGACAGGCAGAAATATCAGAACTGGGAAGACTAGGAAAACCAGAGCATAGGAAACACGGGAACATGCTGGTAGGACATGATGGGACAAGACGAACTGGAAGCAGATAAACAGAAAACACAGGTATAAATACACATGAGGTAATGGGAGACACCTGGTGGGGGTTGGAGACAATCACAAGACAGGTGAAACAGATCAGGGTGTGACACAAGGGGATAGAGGGGGACAGTGTCAGGGTATGTTTTCCAGTTGGAGGGAGGTGGTGATAATGAATGTTAATAGTGTATTTCAAGTCCTCTAACTCTCTTCTTCTAGTCACACTCCAGCCTGTCAGAGGAGATGATAGAACAGGATCAGATATCATTGTCATACTCAGCCCTCTCAATGTGTGTGTGTGTGTGTGTGTGTGTGTGTTCTTTCAAGAAAGAACAAAAACAATAAACTGACAAAATAAACGAAGACACAACAGCCCCGAAATAGTGAACACTAAACACAGGAACACGAACAATCACCCACAACCCACAATACAAAACAGGCTACCTAAATATGGTTCCCAATCAGAGACAACGACTAACACCTGCCTCTGATTGAGAACCATATCAGGCCAAACACATAGAAATAGACAAACTAGACATACAACATAGAATGCCCACTCAGATCACACCCTGACCAAACAAAACATAGAAACATACAAAGCAAACTATGGTCAGGGCGTGACAGTGTGTGTGTGTGTGTGTGTGTGTGTGTGTGTGTGTGTGTGTGTGTGTGTGTGTGTGTGTGTGTGTGTGTGTGTGTGTGTGTGTGTGTGTGTGTGTGTGTGTGTGTGTGTGTGTGTGTGTGTGTGTGTGTGTGTGCGTGCGTGCGTGCGCGTGTGTGTGGTTGTGCTACAGGTAGCCTTCCCCAGTTGTTATGAAATGAACAGGCAAGTGAACATGATCTTGTCATTTTGCGGCTTCAAGAGTGGGATGTCTGTGTGTGTTTGTATGTGTGCGTGTGTCTGTGCATTTCTATTCCCAGGTCTGTATCAGGGGCTGCAACAGTGGGGAGCAAAGGGCATCGTCACAACTCCCTTTCTCTAATCCTCTGATTGGTTGTTGGTACATTACCGGGACAATCTGAATGGCTGTTTGATCTGGCTGTCAACTGAGGGAACAGGTTGGGGGAGGGCATTGGTTCCGCTCTGTTGCTAGGTTACAGGTATGCCTAATAGATGTGTAGATAAAGAGAGATAGAGTAAAGATAGGGATGGGGGGGCGCCTGTGTGAATGTCAGAGAGAGAGAGCGTTCTAGTTGTGTACTGTTTTTATCAGAGTTCTCAGGGTCACCAATTGTATGAGCACCAAAGAAAACACACACAAACTAGCTTTGGGATCCTCCCTTCCATGCAGCTGGTCTGAGAGCAGTGATTGGTTTTTATTCATTAGAGTGCTGCAGTATTAATCACTGTCTGTTTTAGATATCAATGTTCAGGGGGAACTGCCTTTCCACCGCACTTAGATTGAAATCATTGAACAGTCAGTCACAGCTAATCGAGGTCATTTATCAACGCACACACAAACACACGGATCAATGGTGGCCGCGTGCGTCTGGTGTAAGAGGGACTGATTCATCTCCTCCCCGGCCAGTCAATATTTCAAGTTGGACATGGTGTGTTAGCGGAGATAACAGATAGGTATGGGAAATGAGGGATACGAGATAGGAGATAGGGATATGAGGTTGGGGATAGGGATATGGTATGGAGATAAGAGATGCAGATAAAGATAGTATATTGGAGATAGGATATGGAGATAGAGGATGGAAACAGGATATGGAGGTAGGGGATAGGCGATACGGGTAGGAGATACGGGATAGGAGAAACAGGTAGGAGATACGGGATAGAAGATACAGTTTAGGAGATAAGGATACAGCTCGGAGCACACAGAGGCTACGTAGCAATAATCATACTCACTAACCAGACTCCATTGAGCAGTGTAAAGGGTGTCACTGAGCACAGGCAGTTACTGAACCGATGCTACGCTGTTGCTCAAACACACACACACACACACACACACACACACACACACACACACACACACACACACACACACACACACACACAGACACACACACACACACACGTACGCGAACGCAAGCACACGCATACCAGCTTCTACTGCCCCTTATGCCCCTGTACCCCTGTTTTATATACTCTCTATATCTCCAATATACTATCTTTATCTGCATCTCTTATCTCCATACCATATCCCTATCCCCAACCTCATATCCCTATCTCCTATCTCGTATCCCTCATTTCCCATACCTATCTGTTATCTCCGCTAACACACCATGTCCAACTTGAAATATTGACTGGCCGGGGAGGAGATGAATATTGAAACCCTGTTCTACATCCATGCATCTATTGAAACCCTGTTCTACCAACATGCACCTATAGAAACCCTGTTCTACCTCCATGCACCTATAGAAACCCTGTTCTATCTCCATGCACCTATAGAAACCCTGTTCTACCTCCATGCACCTATTGAAACCCTGTTCTACCTCCATGCACCTATATAAACCCTGTTCTACCTCCATGCACCTATAGAAACCATGATCTACCAACATGCACCTATAGAAACCCTTTTCTACCTCCATGCACCTATTGAAACCCTGTTCTACCTCCATGCACCTATAGAAACCCTGTTCTACCTCCATGCACCTATAGAAACCCTGTTCTATCTTCATGCACCTATAGAAACCCTGTTCTACCTCCATGCACCTATAGAAACCCTGTTCTACCTCCATGCACCTATTGAAACCCTGTTCTACCTCCATGCACCTATAGAAACCCTGTTCTACCTCCATGCACCTATAGAAACCTTGTTCTATCGTCATGCACCTATAGAAACCCTGTTCTACCTCCATGCACCTATTGAAACCCTGTTCTACCTCCATGTACCTATTGAAACCCTGTTGTACCTCCATGCACCTATTGAAACCCTGTTCTACCTCCATGCACCTATTGAAACCCTGTTCTACCTCCATGCACCTATAGAAACACTGTTCTACTTCCATGCACCTATAGAAACCCTGTTCTACCTCCATGCACCTATTGAAACCCTGTTCTACCTCCATGCACCTATAGAAACCCTGTTCTACCTCCATGCACCTATAGAAACCTTGTTCTATCGTCATGCACCTATAGAAACCCTGTTCTACCTCCATGCACCTATTGAAACCCTGTTCTACCTCCATGTACCTATTGAAACCCTGTTGTACCTCCATGCACCTATTGAAACCCTGTTGTACCTCCATGCACCTATTGAAACCCTGTTCTACCTCCATTCACCTATATAAACCCTGTTCTACCTCCATGCACCTATTGAAACCCTGTTCTACCTCCATGCACCTATTGAAACCCTGTTCTACCTCCATGCACCTATTGAAACCCTGTTCTACCTCCATGCACCTATTGAAACTCTGTTATATCTGCATGCACCTATAGAAACCCTGTTCTATCTTCATGCACCTATAGAAACCCTGTTCTACCTCCATGCACCTATAGAAACCCTGTTCTATCTTCATGCACCTATAGAAACCCTGTTCTACCTCCATGCACCTATTGAAACCCTGTTCTACCTCCATGCACCCATAGAAACCCTGTTCTACCTCCATGCACCCATAGAAACCCTGTTCTATCTTCTTGCGCCTATAGAAACCCTGTTCTACCTCCATGCACCTATAGAAACCCTGTTCTACCTCCATGCACCCATAGAAACCCTGTTCTATCTTCATGCGCCTATAGAAACCCTGTTCTACCTCCATGCACCTATTGAAACCCTGTTCTACCTCCATGCGCCTATAGAAACCCTGTTCTACCTCCATGCACCTATAGATACCCTGATCTACCTCCATGCGCCTATAGAAACCCTGTACTACCTCCATGCACCTATAGAAACCCTGTTCTACCTCCATGCACCTATAGAAACACTGTTCTACCTCCATGCACCCATAGAAACCCTGTTCTATCTTCATGCACCTATAGAAACCCTGTTCTATCTTCATACAGCTATAGAAACCCTGTTCTACCTCCATGCACCTATAGAAACCCTGTTCTATCTTCATGCACCTATAGAAACCCTGTTCTACCTCCCTGCACCCATAGAAACCCCGTTCTACCTCCATGCACCCATAGAAACCCTGTTCTATCTTCATGCACCTATAGAAACCCTGTTCTACCTCCCTGCACCCATAGAAACCCTGTTCTATCTTCATGCGCCTATAGAAACCCTGTTCTACCTTCATGCACCTGTTGAAACTCTGTTCTTCCCAGAACCCGTAGAGAATGGCACCAGTCACCCCTCTCAGTCTTCTCTTAAATTAAAAGTTACTGCATTACATGATATTAACTTTGCCTCCACTCTGACAACCCGTGGCTCATAGGCCTTTGGTCAAAAGTAGTGCACTATATGGAGAAGGGTGCCGTTTGGGAGACACACCATGTCTATCTCACAATACTGTCGATAAAGGAGCCAGTGTGACTGTACAGGAGAATACCATACCTGTTGGAGGTAGCTACTCTACTCTATGTACAGTAACTATATTTATATACCATTCTCCTGCATTGTCACCTTTCAGTATATGCTCATAGTAAGAGACTGTTATTATTGTAATCTGATACTTTATATTCCACTGACATTACTACCAGGCTCATCATGCCGTCTCCTGTGGGTTGTCACATAGAGTAGATTATTCTCACAGTACGTGACAGTGCTTTGGGGTACTGCCTACAGGGATATAGTCCATGTTAGAAATGGTTGTTTGTTCTCGTGTTCTGTATTTTCACCTCGTGAATGTGTCTCTCACTTTCTCTTTCTTTTTTCCTATCTCTCATCTCTCCTTCCTATCCGGGTCTCTATTTCTGTCCCTACAGTATCCCTCCTTCCCTCCCCTCAACCCCTTGCGTCTGCGGAGTAGTCAGCGCTAGACTGTCTCTGCAGACCTATCTGCTCTGTCAGACTGTAAAGAACAGCAGGACTGTACAGAACAGCAGGACTGTACAGAACAGTAGGACTGTACAGAACAGCAGAACTGTACAGAAACCCTGGAGAACCCTAGCAGAGCACTGACAAAACGCTAGTAGAATGCTTTCAGAACACTGGTAGAACACTGGCAGAAGGCTAGTAGAACGCTGGCAGAAGGCTAGTAGAACACTAGCAGAACACTGGCAGAACGCTAGTTGAACGCTGGCAGAACGCTAGTAGAACGCTGGCAGAACACTTGTAGAATTCTGACAGAACGCTAGTAGAAACCTGGAGAACACTAGTAGAACGCTGACAGAACGCTAGTAGAACGCTGGCAGAACGCTAGTAGAAGACTGGCAGAACGCTAGTAGAATTCTGACAAAACACTAGTAGAATGCTGGCAGAACACTAGTAGAATTCTGACAGAACACTAGTAGAATGCTGGCAGAACAGTAGTAGAATTCTGACAGAACACTAGTAGAATTCTGACAGAACACTAGTAGAACGCTGGCAGAACACTAGTAGAAACCAGGAGAACACTAGTAGAACACTGGCAGAACACTAGTAGAATTCTGACAAAACACTAGTAGAATGCTGGCAGAACACTAGTAGAATTCTGACAGAACACTAGTAGAATGCTGGCAGAACAGTAGTAGAATTCTGACAGAACACTAGTAGAATTCTGACAGAACGCTAGTAGAACACTGGCAGAACACTAGTAGAATTCTGACAGAACACTAGTAGAACGCTGGCAGAACACTAGTAGAATTCTGACAGAACACTAGTAGAACACTGGCAGAACACTAGTAGAACACTGGCAGAACACTAGTAGAATTCTGACAGAACGCTAGTAGAACGCTGGCAGAACACTAGTAGAATTCTGACAGAACGCTAGTAGAACACTGGCAGAACACTAGTAGAATTCTGACAGAACACTAGTAGAAAGCTGGCAGAACGCTAGTAGATTTCTGAAAGAGCGCTAGTAGAACGCTGGCAGAACGCTAGTAGAATTCTGACAGAACACTAGTAGAACGCTGGCAGAACGCTAGTAGAATTCTGAAAGAGCGCTAGTAGAACGCTGGCAGAACGCTAGTAGAATTCTGACAGAACGCTAGTAGAACACTGGCAGAACACTAGTAGAATTCTGACAGAACACTAGTAGAACGCTGGCAGAACACTAGTAGAATTCTGACAGAACGCTAGTAGAACACTGGCAGAGCACTAGTAGAAATCTGACAGAACACTAGTAGAACGCTAGTAGAATTCTGAAAGAGCGCTAGTAGAACGCTGGCAGAACACTAGTAGAATTCTGACAGAACACTAGTAGAATTCTGACATAATGCTAGTAGAATGCTGGCAGAACACTACTAGAATTCTGACATAATGCTAGTAGAACGCTGCCAGAACACTAGTAGAATTCTGACATAATGCTAATAGAACGCTGGCAGAACACTAGTAGAATTCTGACATAATGCTAATAGAATGCTGGCAGAACACTAGTAGAATTCTGACATAATGCTAGTAGAATGCTGGCAGAACACTAGTAGAATTCTGACATAATGCTTGTAGAACACTGGCAGAACACTAGTAGAATTCTGACATAATGCTAGTAGAAAGCTGGCAGAACACTAGTAGAATTCTGACATAATGCTAGTAGAATGCTGGCAGAACACTAGTAGAATTCTGACATAATGCTAGTAGAACGCTGGCAGAACACTAGTAGAATTCTGACATAATGCTAGTAGAACGCTGGCAGAACACTAGTAGAATTCTGACATAATGCTAGTAGAACGCTGGCAGAACACTAGTAGAATTCTGACATAATGCTAGTAGAATTCTGACAGAACACTAGTAGAACGCTGGCAGAACACTAGTAGAAACCAGGAGAACACTAGTAGAACACTGGCAGAACACTAGTAGAATTCTGACAAAACACTAGTAGAATGCTGGCAGAACACTAGTAGAATTCTGACAGAACACTAGTAGAATGCTGGCAGAACAGTAGTAGAATTCTGACAGAACACTAGTAGAATTCTGACAGAACGCTAGTAGAACACTGGCAGAACACTAGTAGAATTCTGACAGAACACTAGTAGAACGCTGGCAGAACACTAGTAGAATTCTGACAGAACACTAGTAGAACACTGGCAGAACACTAGTAGAACACTGGCAGAACACTAGTAGAATTCTGACAGAACGCTAGTAGAACGCTGGCAGAACACTAGTAGAATTCTGACAGAACGCTAGTAGAACACTGGCAGAACACTAGTAGAATTCTGACAGAACACTAGTAGAAAGCTGGCAGAACGCTAGTAGATTTCTGAAAGAGCGCTAGTAGAACGCTGGCAGAACGCTAGTAGAATTCTGACAGAACACTAGTAGAACGCTGGCAGAACGCTAGTAGAATTCTGAAAGAGCGCTAGTAGAACGCTGGCAGAACGCTAGTAGAATTCTGACAGAACGCTAGTAGAACACTGGCAGAACACTAGTAGAATTCTGACAGAACACTAGTAGAACGCTGGCAGAACACTAGTAGAATTCTGACAGAACGCTAGTAGAACACTGGCAGAGCACTAGTAGAAATCTGACAGAACACTAGTAGAACGCTAGTAGAATTCTGAAAGAGCGCTAGTAGAACGCTGGCAGAACACTAGTAGAATTCTGACAGAACACTAGTAGAATTCTGACATAATGCTAGTAGAATGCTGGCAGAACACTACTAGAATTCTGACATAATGCTAGTAGAACGCTGGCAGAACACTAGTAGAAACCAGGAGAACACTAGTAGAACACTGGCAGAACACTAGTAGAATTCTGACAAAACACTAGTAGAATGCTGGCAGAACACTAGTAGAATTCTGACAGAACACTAGTAGAATGCTGGCAGAACAGTAGTAGAATTCTGACAGAACACTAGTAGAATTCTGACAGAACGCTAGTAGAACACTGGCAGAACACTAGTAGAATTCTGACAGAACACTAGTAGAACGCTGGCAGAACACTAGTAGAATTCTGACAGAACACTAGTAGAACACTGGCAGAACACTAGTAGAACACTGGCAGAACACTAGTAGAATTCTGACAGAACGCTAGTAGAACGCTGGCAGAACACTAGTAGAATTCTGACAGAACGCTAGTAGAACACTGGCAGAACACTAGTAGAATTCTGACAGAACACTAGTAGAAAGCTGGCAGAACGCTAGTAGATTTCTGAAAGAGCGCTAGTAGAACGCTGGCAGAACGCTAGTAGAATTCTGACAGAACACTAGTAGAACGCTGGCAGAACGCTAGTAGAATTCTGAAAGAGCGCTAGTAGAACGCTGGCAGAACGCTAGTAGAATTCTGACAGAACGCTAGTAGAACACTGGCAGAACACTAGTAGAATTCTGACAGAACACTAGTAGAACGCTGGCAGAACACTAGTAGAATTCTGACAGAACGCTAGTAGAACACTGGCAGAGCACTAGTAGAAATCTGACAGAACACTAGTAGAACGCTAGTAGAATTCTGAAAGAGCGCTAGTAGAACGCTGGCAGAACACTAGTAGAATTCTGACAGAACACTAGTAGAATTCTGACATAATGCTAGTAGAATGCTGGCAGAACACTACTAGAATTCTGACATAATGCTAGTAGAACGCTGCCAGAACACTAGTAGAATTCTGACATAATGCTAATAGAACGCTGGCAGAACACTAGTAGAATTCTGACATAATGCTAATAGAATGCTGGCAGAACACTAGTAGAATTCTGACATAATGCTAGTAGAATGCTGGCAGAACACTAGTAGAATTCTGACATAATGCTTGTAGAACACTGGCAGAACACTAGTAGAATTCTGACATAATGCTAGTAGAAAGCTGGCAGAACACTAGTAGAATTCTGACATAATGCTAGTAGAATGCTGGCAGAACACTAGTAGAATTCTGACATAATGCTAGTAGAACGCTGGCAGAACACTAGTAGAATTCTGACATAATGCTAGTAGAACGCTGGCAGAACACTAGTAGAATTCTGACATAATGCTAGTAGAACGCTGGCAGAACACTAGTAGAATTCTGACATAATGCTAGTAGAACGCTGGCAGAACACTAGTAGAATTCTGACATAATGCTAGTAGAACGCTGGCAGAACACTAGTAGAATTCTGACATAATGCTAGTAGAATGCTGGCAGAACACTACTAGAATTCTGACATAATGCTAGTAGAACGCTGGAAGAACACTACTAGAATTCTGACATAATGCTAGTAGAACGCTGGCAGAACACTACTAGAATTCTGACATAATGCTAGTAGAATGCTGGCAGAACACTAGTAGAATTCTGACATAATGCTAGTAGAACGCTGGAAGAACACTAGTAGAATTCTGACATAATGCTAGTAGAATGCTGGCAGAACACTAGTAGAATTCTGACATAATGCTAGTAGAATGCTGGCAGAACACTAGTATAATTCTGACATAATGCTAGTAGAACGCTGGCAGAACACTACTATAATTCTGACATAATGCTAGTAGAACGCTGACAGAACACTAGTAGAATTCTGACATAATGCTAGTAGAACGCTGGCAGAACACTAGTAGAATTCTGACATAATGCTAGTAGAACGCTGACAGAACACTAGTAGAATTCTGACATAATGCTAGTAGAATGCTGGCAGAACACTAGTAGAATTCTGACATAATGCTAGTAGAACGCTGGCAGAACACTAGTGGAATGCTGGCAGAACACTAGTATAATTCTGACATAATGCTAGTAGAACGCTGACAGAACACTAGTAGAATTCTGACATAATGCTAGTAGAATGCTGGCAGAACACTAGTAGAATTCTGACATAATGCTAGTAGAACGCTGGCAGAACACTAGTAGAATTCTGACATAATGCTAGTAGAACGCTGGCAGAACACTAGTAGAATTCTGACATAATGCTAGTAGAATGCTGGCAGAACACTAGTAGAATTCTGACATAATGCTAGTAGAACGCTGGAAAACACTAGTAGAATTCTGACATAATGCTAGTAGAACGCTGGCAGAACGCTAGTAGAATTCTGAAAGAGCGCTAGTAGAACGCTGGCAGAACACTAGTAGAATTCTGACAGAACGCTAGTAGAATGCTGGCAGAATGCTAGTAGAACACTGGCAGAACACTAGTAGAATTCTGACAGAACGCTAGTAGAACGCTGGCAGAACACTAGTAGAATTCTGACAGAACGCTAGTAGAACGCTGGCAGAACACTAGTAGAATTCTGACAGAACGCTAGTAGAACACTGGCAGAACACTAGTAGAATTCTGACAGAACACTAGTAGAAAGCTGGCAGAACGCTAGTAGATTTCTGAAAGAGCGCTAGTAGAACGCTGGCAGAACGCTAGTAGAATTCTGACAGAACACTAGTAGAACGCTGGCAGAACGCTAGTAGAATTCTGAAACAGCGCTAGTAGAACGCTGGCAGAACGCTAGTAGAATTCTGACAGAACACTAGTAGAACGCTGGCAGAATGCTAGTAGAATTCTGACAGAACGCTAGTAGAACACTGGCAGAACACTAGTAGAATTCTGACAGAACACTAGTAGAACGCTGGCAGAACACTAGTAGAATTCTGACAGAACGCTAGTAGAACACTGGCAGAGCACTAGTAGAAATCTGACAGAACACTAGTAGAACGCTAGTAGAATTCTGAAAGAGCGCTAGTAGAACGCTGGCAGAACACTAGTAGAATTCTGACAGAACACTAGTAGAATTCTGACATAATGCTAATAGAATGCTGGCAGAACACTACTAGAATTCTGACATAATGCTAGTAGAACGCTGCCAGAACACTAGTAGAATTCTGACATAATGCTAATAGAACGCTGGCAGAACACTAGTAGAATTCTGACATAATGCTAATAGAATGCTGGCAGAACACTAGTAGAATTCTGACATAATGCTAGTAGAAAGCTGGCAGAACACTAGTAGAATTCTGACATAATGCTTGTAGAACACTGGCAGAACACTAGTAGAATTCTGACATAATGCTAGTAGAACGCTGGCAGAACATTAGTAGAATTCTGACATAATGCTAGTAGAACGCTGGCAGAACACTAGTAGAATTCTGACATAATGCTAGTAGAACGCTGGCAGAACACTAGTAGAATTCTGACATAATGATAGTAGAATGCTGGCAGAACACTAGTAGAATTCTGATATAATGCTAGTAGAACGCTGGCAGAACACTACTAGAATTCTGACATAATGCTAGTAGAACCCTGGCAGAACACTAGTAGAATTCTGACATAATGCTAGTAGAACGCTGGCAGAACACTACTAGAATTCTGACATAATGCTAGTAGAACGCTGGCAGAACACTACTAGAATTCTGACATAATGCTAGTAGAACGCTGGCAGAACACTAGTAGAATTCTGACATAATGCTAGTAGAACGCTGGCAGAACACTACTAGAATTCTGACATAATGCTAGTAGAACGCTGGAAGAACACTACTAGAATTCTGACATAATGCTAGTAGAACGCTGGCAGAACACTACTAGAATTCTGACATAATGCTAGTAGAATGCTGGCAGAACACTAGTAGAATTCTGACATAATGCTAGTAGAACGCTGGAAGAACACTAGTAGAATTCTGACATAATGCTAGTAGAATGCTGGCAGAACACTAGTAGAATTCTGACATAATGCTCGTAGAATGCTGGCAGAACACTAGTAAAATTCTGACATAATGCTAGTAGAACGCTGGCAGAACACTACTATAATTCTGACATAATGCTAGTAGAACGCTGACAGAACACTAGTAGAATTCTGACATAATGCTAGTAGAACGCTGGCAGAACACTAGTAGAATTCTGACATAATGCTAGTAGAACGATGACAGAACACTAGTAGAATTCTGACATAATGCTAGTAGAATGCTGGCAGAATACTAGTAGAATTCTGACATAATGCTAGTAGAACGCTGGCAGAACACTAGTAGAATTCTGACAGAACGCTAGTAGAACGCTGGCAGAACACTAGTAGAATTCTGACAGAACGCTAGTAGAACGCTGGCAGAACACTAGTAGAATTCTGACAGAACGCTAGTAGAACACTGGCAGAACACTAGTAGAATTCTGACAGAACACTAGTAGAAAGCTGGCAGAACGCTAGTAGATTTCTGAAAGAGCGCTAGTAGAACGCTGGCAGAACGCTAGTAGAATTCTGACAGAACACTAGTAGAACGCTGGCAGAACGCTAGTAGAATTCTGAAACAGCGCTAGTAGAACGCTGGCAGAACGCTAGTAGAATTCTGACAGAACACTAGTAGAACGCTGGCAGAATGCTAGTAGAATTCTGACAGAACGCTAGTAGAACACTGGCAGAACACTAGTAGAATTCTGACAGAACACTAGTAGAACGCTGGCAGAACACTAGTAGAATTCTGACAGAACGCTAGTAGAACACTGGCAGAGCACTAGTAGAAATCTGACAGAACACTAGTAGAACGCTAGTAGAATTCTGAAAGAGCGCTAGTAGAACGCTGGCAGAACACTAGTAGAATTCTGACAGAACACTAGTAGAATTCTGACATAATGCTAATAGAATGCTGGCAGAACACTACTAGAATTCTGACATAATGCTAGTAGAACGCTGCCAGAACACTAGTAGAATTCTGACATAATGCTAATAGAACGCTGGCAGAACACTAGTAGAATTCTGACATAATGCTAATAGAATGCTGGCAGAACACTAGTAGAATTCTGACATAATGCTAGTAGAAAGCTGGCAGAACACTAGTAGAATTCTGACATAATGCTTGTAGAACACTGGCAGAACACTAGTAGAATTCTGACATAATGCTAGTAGAACGCTGGCAGAACATTAGTAGAATTCTGACATAATGCTAGTAGAACGCTGGCAGAACACTAGTAGAATTCTGACATAATGCTAGTAGAACGCTGGCAGAACACTAGTAGAATTCTGACATAATGATAGTAGAATGCTGGCAGAACACTAGTAGAATTCTGATATAATGCTAGTAGAACGCTGGCAGAACACTACTAGAATTCTGACATAATGCTAGTAGAACCCTGGCAGAACACTAGTAGAATTCTGACATAATGCTAGTAGAACGCTGGCAGAACACTACTAGAATTCTGACATAATGCTAGTAGAACGCTGGCAGAACACTACTAGAATTCTGACATAATGCTAGTAGAACGCTGGCAGAACACTAGTAGAATTCTGACATAATGCTAGTAGAACGCTGGCAGAACACTACTAGAATTCTGACATAATGCTAGTAGAACGCTGGAAGAACACTACTAGAATTCTGACATAATGCTAGTAGAACGCTGGCAGAACACTACTAGAATTCTGACATAATGCTAGTAGAATGCTGGCAGAACACTAGTAGAATTCTGACATAATGCTAGTAGAACGCTGGAAGAACACTAGTAGAATTCTGACATAATGCTAGTAGAATGCTGGCAGAACACTAGTAGAATTCTGACATAATGCTCGTAGAATGCTGGCAGAACACTAGTAAAATTCTGACATAATGCTAGTAGAACGCTGGCAGAACACTACTATAATTCTGACATAATGCTAGTAGAACGCTGACAGAACACTAGTAGAATTCTGACATAATGCTAGTAGAACGCTGGCAGAACACTAGTAGAATTCTGACATAATGCTAGTAGAACGATGACAGAACACTAGTAGAATTCTGACATAATGCTAGTAGAATGCTGGCAGAACACTAGTAGAATTCTGACATAATGCTAGTAGAACGCTGGCAGAACACTAGTGGAACGCTGGCAGAACACTAGTATAATTCTGACATAATGCTAGTAGAACGCTGACAGAACACTAGTAGAATTCTGACATAATGCTAGTAGAATGCTGGCAGAACACTAGTAGAATTCTGACATAATGCTAGTAGAATGCTGGCAGAACACTAGTAGAATTCTGACATAATGCTAGTAGAACGCTGGCAGAACACTACTAGAATTCTGACATAATGCTAGTAGAATGCTGGCAGAACACTAGTAGAATTCTGACATAATGCTAGTAGATCGCTGGAAGAACACTAGTAGAATTCTGACATAATGCTAGTAGAATGCTGGCAGAACACTAGTAGAATTCTGACATAATGCTAGTAGAATGCTGGCAGAACACTAGTATAATTCTGACATAATGCTAGTAGAACGCTGGCAGAACACTAGTATAATTCTGACATAATGCTAGGAGAACGCTGACAGAACACTAGTAGAATTCTGACATAATGCTAGTAGAACGCTTGCAGAACACTAGTATAATTCTGACATAATGCTAGTAGAATGCTGACAGAACACTAGTAGAATTCTGACATAATGCTATTAGAACGCTGACAGAACACTAGAAGAATTCTGACATAATGCTAGTAGAATGCTGGCAGAACACTAGTAGAATTTTGACATAATGCTAGTAGAATGCTGGCAGAACACTAGTGGAACGCTGGCAGAACACTAGTATAATTCTGACATAATGCTAGTAGAACGCTGACAGAACACTAGTAGAATTCTGACATAATGCTAGTAGAATGCTGGCAGAACACTAGTAGAATTCTGACATAATGCTAGTAGAATGCTGGCAGAACACTAGTAGAATTCTGACATAATGCTAGTAGAATGCTGGCAGAACACTAGTAGAATTCTGACATAATGCTAGTAGAATGCTGGCAGAACACTAGTAGAATTCTGACATAATGCTAGTAGAATGCTGGCAGAACACTAGTAGAATTCTGACATAATGCTAGTAGAATGCTGGCAGAACACTAGTAGAATTCTGACATAATGCTAGTAGAATGCTGGCAGAACACTAGTAGAATTCTGACATAATGCTAGTAGAATGCTGGCAGAACACTAGTATAATTCTGACATAATGCTAGTAGAATGCTGGCAGAACACTAGTAGAATTCTGACATAATGCTAGTAGAATGCTGGCAGAACACTAGTAGAATTCTGACATAATGCTAGTAGAATGCTGGCAGAACACTAGTAGAATTCTGACATAATGCTAGTAGAATGCTGGCAGAACACTAGTAGAATTCTGACATAATGCTAGTAGAATGCTGGCAGAACACTAGTATAATTCTGACATAATGCTAGTAGAATGCTGGCAGAACACTAGTAGAATTCTGACATAATGCTAGTAGAACGCTGGCAGAACACTAGTAGAATTCTGACATAATGCTAGTAGAACGCTGACAGAACACTAGTAGAATTCTGACATAATGCTAGTAGAATGCTGGCAGAACACTAGTAGAATTCTGACATAATGCTAGTAGAATGCTGGCAGAACACTAGTAGAATTCTGACATAATGCTAGTAGAATGCTGGCAGAACACTAGTAGAATTCTGACATAATGCTAGTAGAATGCTGGCAGAACACTAGTAGAATTCTGACATAATGCTAGTAGAATGCTGGCAGAACACTAGTAGAATTCTGACATAATGCTAGTAGAATGCTGGCAGAACACTAGTAGAATTCTGACATAATGCTAGTAGAATGCTGGCAGAACACTAGTAGAATTCTGACATAATGCTAGTAGAATGCTGGCAGAACACTAGTAGAATTCTGACATAATGCTAGTAGAACGCTGGCAGAACACTAGTAGAATTCTGACATAATGCTAGTAGAATGCTGGCAGAACACTAGTAGAATTCTGACATAATGCTAGTAGAATGCTGGCAGAACACTAGTAGAATTCTGACATAATGCTAGTAGAATGCTGGCAGAACAATAGTAGAATTCTGACATAATGCTAGTAGAATGCTGGCAGAACACTAGTAGAATTCTGACATAATGCTAGTAGAATGCTGGCAGAACACTAGTAGAATTCTGACATAATGCTAGTAGAATGCTGGCAGAACACTAGTAGAATTCTGACATAATGCTAGTAGAATGCTGGCAGAACACTAGAGGAAGGTGCAGAGGAGGACAGAGTCACATTCCAGATGTGCTGACTTTACCTTCCATCTTTTTCTCTCTGTCTTCTCTTTCATCTACCTTCCTCTCTTTCTCTACCTCTCTCTGCCTCTCCAGTTCTTATATAATTATCTCTGTTTCCTTAATCTGTTTCACATGGGCCTACATTAACCTCTCTCTACAGTATACCTCACAGTTAAACATTTTCTCTCTATCCTTATCAAATACTCCACAATATCCTCCTCCATCCGGTCTCATATTTCATATCGCTTGTATTGTCTCTCTCTCTTTCTCGCTCTCTTTCCGATTCATAACACCTATTGACTGAGTTGTTTAGTCAGAAAACAGAGCTAATGAATGGGATAGAGAAAGGGTGGGAAAGACAGAGAAAGAAAGAGAGGGAGAGAGAAAGCAAGGGAGGGAGGGAGAGTGTGGTTTCATCCCCAACAAGATCTTACGTATTATGGCTAAATGTCTATTTTTGGCATGTTCATTCTGCGTGGTTACAGGGGTAATTCCACTTGGTTACAGGGTTAAAACAGAAACAACTCAAAGGTTAAATGTTTTCTGAGTGGTTAAGGTTAAGGCTATGGTTTGGGGAAGACTTAAAACTAAATAATTAAAACTGACGCACTATTACCATCAGGTATCATTAATATTCACAGTATTCTCACTGCTTGCTTGAGCATTGTGAATTGCCGTAGCGCAGTGGTCTATGCAGCTGGCTCTGAGCTTCATGAGTTCATGCCCAGTCCTGGGCAATCATTTTTCTATGTATTTTTTTGTGACTGTGGAGGACGGCATAAATCAATGTTCTCAGGACCTTTTCAAACGTCCTGAATCGCTGTCTATTTCTAGTGACCAGCCTGTTCATCCCCGGGATCCTGCCTTTCCTGAGTACTGTCTCACCAACACTGCTCCATCTGTCAACACACCCTGGAGGAAAATGGCCCTGCCCTGGGAGTCACGCTAAAGAGGCTATATCCGATATTCTTAAATGCTAACCTCAGGATGTTTATCTAATGAACACCAGCAGTCTTTCCTCTGCACCTGGAAACAACATAATGAAGGGCTGGATCCCAAATGGCATCTTATTCCCTATGTAGTCCACTTCTTTTCACCAGGGCCAGAGGGAGAGGAGGATGGAGATGAAGGGAGACAGGGAGAGGGTGACAAAGGAGGGAGAAGGGAGGAGGTGAGAAGAGGAGGAGGAAGGGAGGGGTGTAAATGGAGGAATCCCCATGTGCTGGTTTAGCTGCCGAGGGTCAGAGTGAGGAAGACACAGTACTGTTTGTTCCCAGCATGCAGCTTTATCCTCTCTTCTCTTCAATACTATCAAGTTTCTTCTCTCTTCTCTCCCATACTATCTAGTTTCTCCTCTCGTCTGTCCCATACTAAGCAGTTTCTCCTCTCTTCTGTCCCATACTAGCTAGGTTCTCCTCTCTTCTGTCCCATACTATCTAGTTTCTCCTCTCTTCTCTCCCATACTATGTAGTTTCTTCTCTCTTCTCTCCCATACTATGTAGTTTCTTCTCTCTTCTCTCCCATACTATGTAGTTTCTCCTCTCTTCTCTCCCATACTATGTAGTTTCTCCTCTCTTCTCTCCCATACTATGTAGTTTCTCCTCTCTTTTCTCTCGCTTCTGCCTTATTATATGTGTGTGTGGGGGAGGGTTTAGTAGGCCATTGTGTGTACTTGAGGACTTATTCCTAGAGGTTTCTTCCGGTTTCTTGGAGGTCACAGTGGGCTGACTCGCAACCTGTTGACAAGGGGGTTCCATGTATTTTTATAGGGTTGGGCAGGGGTTTATAGACTGACCCAGACTGATCTAGACTGATGTCAGCTCAGTGTCATACAGGCTCCAGCTACAGTATAGTCAGTGCGAGAGACAACTAGGTTAAATGGTCAATTTGGTAATGAGGTCCATACAGGATTTAGCTTGAAAGTGTTTGAACTGGAGCCGCCGCCACATTGTTGGTTGGTGTGTACGTGTGTCTGTGTGTGTGTCCATACATGAGTGTGTGTATATGTGGTTACGTGAGCTCCTGTGTATGTCCTGGAGCGTCGGCCTGTGTTGAGAGCACTGTGTGATGAACAGGACAAGGTGACAGGGCCAGGGTTGCATCACCAAGTCTCCCAGGGCCTATATCACAGTGGCATCTGCCACCAGCACCAGACCTGACAGGACAGCACAGGACAGCACAGGACAGCACAGGACAGCACAGGACAGCACAGGACAGCACAGGACAGGACAGCACAGAACAGGACAGCACAGCACAGGACAGCACAGAACAGCACAGCACAGCACAGCACAGCACAGGACAGCACAGGACAGCACAGGACAGGACAGCACAGGACAGGACAGGACAGCACAGGACAGCACAGCACAGAACAGAACAGAACAGGACAGCACAGGACAGGACAGAACAGGACAGCACAGGACAGGACAGGACAGGACAGCACAGAACAGGACAGCACAGGACAGCACAGAACAGGACAGCACAGGACAGGACAGGACAGCACAGCACAGCACAGGACAGCACAGCACAGGACAGCACAGAACAGGACAGCACAGGACAGCACAGAATAGGACAGCACGGAACAGGACAGCACAGAACAGCACAGGACAGCACAGGACAGCACAGGACAGCACAGGACAGCACAGGACAGCACAGCACAGAACAGGACAGCACAGGACAGGACAGCACAGGACAGCACAGCACAGGACAGCACAGAACAGGACAGCACAGGACAGCACAGAACAGGACAGCACAGAACAGGACAGCACAGAACAGCACAGGACAGCACAGGACAGCACAGGACAGCACAGAACAGGACAGCACAGAACAGAACAGGACAGCACAGAACAGCACAGGACAGCACAGAACAGGACAGCACAGGACAGCACAGAACAGGACAGCACAGAACAGGACAGCACAGAACAGGACAGCACAGAACAGGACAGCACAGAACAGGACAGCACAGAACAGGACAGCACAGGACAGCACAGAACAGAACAGCACAGAACAGCACAGGACAGCACAGGACAGGACAGCACAGAACAGCACAGGACAGCACAGAACAGAACAGAACAGCACAGGACAGGACAGCACAGAACAGGACAGCATAGAACAGGACAGCACAGAACAGCACAGGACAGCACAGGACAGCACAGAACAGGACAGCACAGAACAGGACAGCACAGAACAGCACAGGACAGCACAGGACAGCACAGGACAGCACAGGACAGCACAGAACAGGACAGCACAGAACAGAACAGCACAGAACAGCACAGAACAGGACAGCACAGCACAGAACAGCACAGGACAGCACAGAACAGAACAGGACAACACAGGACAGGACAGCACAGCACAGAACAGGACAGCACAGAACAGGACAGCACAGAACAGGACAGCACAGAACAGGACAGCACAGAACAGGACAGCACAGAACAGCACAGAACAGAACAGGACAGCACAGGACAGGACAGCACATAACAGCACAGGACAGCACAGAACAGAACAGGACAGCACAGGACAGGGAGGAACACAGAACAGAACAGGACAGCGCAGAACAGGACAGCACAGAACAGGACAGCACAGAACAGGACAGCACAGAACAGGACAGCACAGAACAGGACAGCACAGAACAGCACAGAACAGCACAGGACAGCACAGAACAGCACAGGACAGCACAGAACAGAACAGGACAGCACAGGACAGGACAGCACAGCACAGAACAGGACAGCACAGAACAGGACAGCACAGAACAGGACAGCACAGAACAGGACAGCACAGAACAGGACAGCACAGAACAGGACAGCACAGAACAGCACAGGACAGCACAGAACAGAACAGGACAGCACAGGACAGGACAGCACAGAACAGCACAGGACAGCACAGAACAGAACAGGACAGCACAGAACAGGACAGCACAGAACAGAACAGGACAGCACAGAACAGCACAGGACAGCACAGAACAGGACAGCACAGGACAGCACAGAACAGGACAGCACAGAACAGGACAGCACAGAACAGGACAGCACAGAACAGGACAGCACAGAACAGGACAGCACAGAACAGGACAGCACAGGACAGCACAGAACAGAACAGCACAGAACAGCACAGGACAGCACAGGACAGGACAGCACAGAACAGCACAGGACAGCACAGAACAGAACAGAACAGCACAGGACAGGACAGCACAGAACAGGACAGCACAGAACAGGACAGCACAGAACAGCACAGGACAGCACAGGACAGCACAGAACAGGACAGCACAGAACAGGACAGCACAGAACAGCACAGGACAGCACAGGACAGCACAGGACAGCACAGGACAGCACAGAACAGGACAGCACAGAACAGAACAGCACAGAACAGCACAGAACAGGACAGCACAGCACAGAACAGCACAGGACAGCACAGAACAGAACAGGACAGCACAGGACAGGACAGCACAGCACAGAACAGGACAGCACAGAACAGGACAGCACAGAACAGGACAGCACAGAACAGGACAGCACAGAACAGGACAGCACAGAACAGGACAGCACAGAACAGGACAGCACAGAACAGCACAGAACAGAACAGGACAGCACAGGACAGGACAGCACATAACAGCACAGGACAGCACAGAACAGAACAGGACAGCACAGGACAGGGAGGAACACAGAACAGAACAGGACAGCGCAGAACAGGACAGCACAGAACAGGACAGCACAGAACAGGACAGCACAGAACAGGACAGCACAGAACAGGACAGCACAGAACAGCACAGAACAGCACAGGACAGCACAGAACAGCACAGGACAGCACAGAACAGAACAGGACAGCACAGGACAGGACAGCACAGCACAGAACAGGACAGCACAGAACAGGACAGCACAGAACAGGACAGCACAGAACAGGACAGCACAGAACAGGACAGCACAGAACAGCACAGGACAGCACAGAACAGAACAGGACAGCACAGGACAGGACAGCACAGAACAGCACAGGACAGCACAGAACAGAACAGGACAGCACAGAACAGGACAGCACAGGACAGCACAGAACAGCACAGAACAGAACAGGACAGCACAGGACAGGACAGCACAGAACAGAACAGGACAGCACAGAACAGGACAGCACAGAACAGAACAGGACAGCACAGGACAGGACAGAACAGAACAGGACAGCACAGAACAGGACAGCACAGAACAGCACAGAACAGAACAGGACAGCACAGGACAGGACAGCACAGAACAGAACAGGACAGCACAGGACAGGACAGCACAGAACAGAACAGGACAGCACAGAACAGGACAGCACAGGACAGCACAGGACAGCACAGGACAGAACAGGACAGCACAGGACAGGACAGCACAGGACAGGACAGCACAGAACAGAACAGGACAGCACAGAACAGGACAGCACAGGACAGCACAGGACAGCACAGGACAGCACAGGACAGCACAGGACAGGACAGGACAGCACAGAACAGCACAGGACAGCACAGGACAGCACAGGACAGCACAGAACAGCACAGGACAGAACAGGACAGCACAGGACAGCACAGAACAGAACAGGACAGCACAGGACAGCACAGGACAGCACAGAACAGCACAGGACAGCACAGAACAGGACAGCACAGAACAGGACAGCACAGGACAGCACAGAACAGCACAGGACAGCACAGCACAGAACAGCACAGGACAGCACAGAACAGGACAGCACAGGACAGCACAGCACAGCACAGGACAGCACAGCACAGCACAGAACAGGACAGCACAGAACAGGACAGCACAGGACAGCACAGCACAGCACAGGACAGCACAGAACAGGACAGCACAGAACAGGACAGCACAGAACAGGACAGCACAGAACAGGACAGCACAGGACAGCACAGGACAGCACAGGACAGCACAGGACAGCACAGAACAGGACAGCACAGGACAGCACAGGACAGCACAGGACAGCACAGCACAGCAAATGACAGGACAGCACAGGACAGCACAGCACAGGACAGCATAGCACAGGACAGCACAGCACAGGACAGCACAGCACAGCACAGGACAGCACAGCACAGCACAGGAACGACTGCAGAGGGAACAAAGGACACACAGGGGAGCAGAATACCACAATCCAATGGAACCACTGTACTGTAGACCTGGAGAATGTGTGTGTGTGTGTGTGTGTGTGTATATGTGTGTGTGTATATGTGTGTGCGCGTGCATGCGTGGGTGTGTGTTTGTGAGAGAGGTTATGTTTATGTTTCATAATAAATGTTTACCATGTGCTATAAGTAAAGGCTTTATTATTATGCCTAGTCTTCATCCTCCTGTAGCATATCCTACATTTACATAATTGGGCAATCTCCTCTCCCTGCTTGAAATTACAATTAAAACAATTAAATTAATCTGTTTTAATACTTATCATTAATTACTGTGCTCTCTCTTTCCTACCTCCCTCTCTCCCCCTCCTTGCCCCTCTCTCTCTCTCCTACCCCTTCCTGCCCCTCTCTCTCTCCTACCCCCCCTCTCTTTCCCCTTCCTGGCCCTCTCTCTCTCTCCTACCCCCCCTCTCTTTCCCCTTCCTGCCCCTCTCTCTCTCCTACCCCCCCTCTCTTTCCCATTCCTGGCCCTCTCTCTCTCCCTGCCCCGCTCTCTCTCTCTTTTTCTTACTCCCCTCTCTCTCCCACTCCTTGCCCCTCTCTCTCTCTTCTACCCCCCAATCTCTTCCCCTTTCTCCCTCCCCCTCTCTCCCCCCTCTCCCTTCTCACTCCCCTTCCCCTCTCTTTCTGTCTATTTATTTCTGTCTCTCCATCTCCCTCTTTCTGTCTCTCATTAATGAGCTTGAATGTCACGAGTATCTTCTCACAGCACTGTGATTGTAAATCGCAGGTAAAGGGGAAGAGATTACCAAATCTCTTTTAACAGATCATCCAGATATTGGTCCCACAGATCCTAGCTGAGGTTGGTGTTATGGTATAGTATGGCGGTATCGTTTTGATCCCTGACCACATCATCCTCCATAACACCCTGTACTGTTCTACTGTTACCCCTGACCAGGACACTCCGACTCGGCTTTGGCTACACTACTGAAGGTATGGCTTTATGGCTCAGTGTACAAAACATTATGAACACCTGCTCTTTCCATGACATAGACTGACCAGGTGAATCCAGGTGAAAGCTATGATGCCTTATTGATGTTACTTGTTAAAATCCACTTCAGTCAGTGTAAATGAAGGGGAGGAGACCGGTTAAAGAAGGATTTTTAAGCCTTGAGACAATTGAGACATGGATTGGGTATGTGTGCCACTCAGAAGGTGAATGGGCAAGATAAAATATTTAGATGCCTTTGAACAGGGTTTGGTAGTAGGTGCCAGGCGCACCGGTTTGAGTGGGTAAATAACTGCAACGCTGCTGGGTTTTTCACGGTCAACATCCATGTCTATCAAGAATGGTCCACCACCCAAAGGACATCTAGCCAACGGCAGGCCAGGGGCAGAAAACGGGTCATTGATGAAAGAGGACAAAGGAGGCTGACACAAATTGTGCAGAGCAACAGACGGGCTACAGTTACAGTCAGTACAACAGTCCAGTACAACATTGGTGCCCAAAGACCCATAAAAGAATGCACAACTTGTCACGGATCCCTCCGGAACTTTCATTACGCACACCTGTCCCCTGTTCCCACTGATTAGTACTTGTATAAGTGTGCCCATTGGTTTCCATTGGGCTGTCAATTATTGTTACTATGTCCGTTGGTGCGTGTGAGTACCTGTGCTGTGTGTTTTGGCTTTCATTCCATTGTGGATTTTGCAGATTTAGGGTCTCGTCTTGTGTGTTATTTATTTGAGGTGCTCCTCGCTCTTTTGTTTGGGTTTCAACCCTGTGTTTTTGTTACGTGTTTGTTTGGTCTTCATCCCAATGCCTTTACACGGCACGCCGTCATTTGGGTTAAATAAAAACCCTATTATGCATTCCTGCGTCTGCCTCCTGATCCCTCATAGCAGCCTGACTCATCGGACCTTGACACGAATGGGGTACGGCAGCCGACGACCTTACAGAGTTCCACTTCTTTCAGCAAAAACCAAGAAACTGTGGTTGCAGTGGGCTAAGGAACGACAACACTAGACACTGGAGAATTGGAAAAACATTGCCAGGTCTGATGAATCCCAGTTCCTGCTGTGTGACGCTGATGGGAGGACTAGGGTTTGGAGGAAACCACGAGTACCTGCATCCATCACGTTACGTGTCAACATTGCAGCTGGTGGTGTGATGGTGTGGGGTATGCTTCATGGCAGACATTGGGCCCCTTGATAAAAGTGGAGCAACGTTTGAATGCCACAGGATATCTGAACATCATTGCCAATCAGGTGCATCCCTTCATGGCAGCAGTGTATTCATCTGTGAACTGATGTCTTCAGCAGGATAATGGCCCATCCAAAAAGGCTAGGATTGTCCAGGAATGGTTCTATGAATATGAGTTCAGCTTAATGCAGTGGCCTGCCCAGTCAGAAGGTCTCAATCCAATTGAGCATCTGTGGGATGAGTGGAACAAGATATTCGGAGAAGCGATCCAGTACCAGCCAACTTGACACGACTGTGGGAAGCATTGGAGTCAACATGGGCCAGCACCCCTGTGGAACGCTTTCCACACCTTGTAGAGTCCATGCCCCGATGAATTGAGGCTGTTCTGAAGGCAAAAGGGGGTGCAACTCAATATTAGGAAGGTGTTCCTAATGTTTGTACACTCAGTGTATAGTCCCAGTATGTCCTTAAATGTAGAGTCTGCATCCCAAATGCACCCTACTCCCTACATAGTGCACTACCTTTGACCAGAGCCCTGGTTAAAAGTAGTGCACTATATAGGGAAAAGGGTGCAAGTCTCCTCTTGGTTGTGTGGGCCGTGGAGCTCTGAGATGATGACCTCAAGGCCTCAGGAGGGTTGTGGTTTGTGTCAGGGTCTCAATGACCAGAAAGGTAATAATAGCCTACTGTCTTCGAGTGCTACGTTTAGTGTGTGTGTGTGTGTGTGTGTAGCATTAAGGCAAGAGCCAGATAGAAATAGAAGTGTATGGTCTAGACTCTAGATCAGGGATGGGCGACTGGCGTTTTGTAGGCCCGAGAACCAATAAAAAAAATAACTCAGTCGGTGACTCAAATTACTGTTGAGAGTTAGAATAAAATAAATGTTGAGACACTGCTGCCCCTCATGATGAGTTCTGTTTTTTTGTGGACCCCACCCCCATCAAAGTTGCCCCTCCCTGGTCTAGATGAATCAGAATTCTAATAATGAGTGTTCCTCTGCTTTGTATGTAGTGTCCATTTCCATTTCATTGATAAAGTGTCTGGAATAAATAGCTGGTGTGAGATAGAGATCCTCTATCAGGGAAAGGATTTTACCAGTAGTGTTCTCTAACCTTAAATGGTTATATTTAATCATATTTTCCATCATTCTTAATCATTCTTTATTCTCTGATATTGAATAAAAGAAAGTTCCAGACAGTTGTCCAATAAACTCCCTTAATTCTCCACGGGTCCCTAGCTGCTTCCTTGTTCCTGTTTCCTTGTTCCTGTTTCTGAGAGAACATGATGCACTCTCTCTCTGGAATCTATAGAGACTCTGATGTTTTATTCACTCTTCTTTTAGACTGCAGATGTCCAGTTCTCTCTCTCCCACCCTCCTCCCTCTCCCTCCTCCTCCTCCCTGTCGCTGATCGATCTGAACATGTCTCCCAGTCCCACATGCCATATTGTTCTTTGACATGGCTCTCCTCTCCCGTCTGCTTGGTATTCCGGAACGGGAAGCCATGCACCAGCACAGATCCATCAGCTCCGATCAGAATGCCACACCACGGCTCAGAGAGAACAGAGGGATGAGTGGAGAGAGCGAGACAGAGAGCGAGAGAGCGAGAGAGAGCGAGAGAGAGCGAGAGAGAGCGAGAGAGAGCGAGAGAGAGAGAGAGAGAGAGAGAGAGAGAGACAGAGAGAGAGAGAGAGAGAGAGAGAGAGAGAGAGAGAGAGAGAGAGAGAGAGAGAGAGAGAGAGAGAGAGAGAGAGAGAGAGAGCGAGAGCGCTCAGGGGAGAACCCATCGCTAAGACACCAAGTCAGTGAGAAGACACTAAGCTATAGTG
This sequence comes from Salvelinus alpinus, assembly GCF_045679555.1. Taxonomy (NCBI): domain Eukaryota; kingdom Metazoa; phylum Chordata; class Actinopteri; order Salmoniformes; family Salmonidae; genus Salvelinus; species Salvelinus alpinus. The sequence continues at coordinate 62,532,885 of NC_092092.1, forward strand.
ACTGGCACCATTGACGGGGATCCTAATAATAGTGCTGGTTCACTGACATTACTCTGCACTGACGGGGATCCTAATAATACTGCTGATTCACTGACATTACTCTGCACTGACGGGGATCCTAATAATACTGCTGGTTCACTGACATTACTCTGCACTGACGGGGATCCTAATAATACTGCTGATTCACTGACATTACTCTGCACTGACGGGGATCCTAATAATACTGCTGGTTCACTGACATTACTCTGCACTGACGGGGATCCTAATAATACTGCTGATTCACTGACATTACTCTGCACTGACGGGGATCCTAATAATACTGCTGGTTCACTGACATTACTCTGCACTGACGGGGATCCTAATAATACTGCTGATTCACTGACATTACTCTGCACTGACGGGGATCCTAATAATACTGCTGATTCACTGACATTACTCTGCACTGACGGGGATCCTAATAATACTGCTGGTTCACTGACATTACTCTGCACTGACGGGGATCCTAATAATACTGCTGATTCACTGACATTACTCTGCACTGACGGGGATCCTAATAATACTGCTGGTTCACTGACATTACTCTGCACTGACGGGGATCCTAATAATACTGCTGATTCACTGACATTACTCTGCACTGACGGGGATCCTAATAATACTGCTGATTCACTGACATTACTCTGCACTGACGGGGATCCTAATAATACTGCTGATTCACTGACATTACTCTGCACTGACGGGGATCCTAATAATACTGCTGGTTCACTGACATTACTCTGCACTGACGGGGATCCTAATAATACTGCTGGTTCACTGACATTACTCTGCACTGACGGGGATCCTAATAATACTGCTGGTTCACTGACATTACTCTGCACTGACGGGGATCCTAATAATACTGCTGGTTCACTGACATTACTCTGCACTGACGGGGATCCTAATACTACTGCTGATTCACTGACATTACTCTGCACAGACAGGGATCCTAATAATACTGCTGATTCACTGACATTACTCTGCACTGACGGGGATCCTAATAATACTGCTGGTTCACTGACATTACTCTGCACTGACGGGGATCCTAATAATACTGCTGGTTCACTGACATTACTCTGCACTGACGGGGATCCTAATAATACTGCTGATTCACTGACATTACTCTGCACTGACAGGGATCCTAATATTACTGCTGATTCACTGACATTACTCTGCACTGACGGGGATCCTAATAATACTGCTGATTCACTGACATTACTCTGCACTGACGGGGATCCTAATATTAGTGCTGATTCACTGACATTACTCTGCACTGTAGTTATCCTATATTAGTGTCATTCTCCCCTGCAGTAGCTGTAATGTCAGGTAATGATATAAATGACTCTTAAAAGCTAAAGTTGAGATATCTTATGTAAATTAAATCAAACAAATATCGGGAACAAAATGACATTGTACATCTCACTATTAATATTCCCAAATATGATGAGGTTGTAATGTAAGGCCCCTCTTTTAAAGTCATCCCTTCCTTTCCAAATCATGGGTGTAGTTGAATGGGTGAACCTGAAATGCCATTCTATTCCCCTATTGCCCACTTCTTTTGGACAAAGCCACATATCCACACATCAGACAGGGCTCTGGCCTAAATAGGTATTTGAACTTTAGCCCTCCTGGTGTCCCAGGTCTATATCACTTCCTGATTACAGGGGAACAATTCAAAAAAAAAAAGTGAACTGGCTCCAAGGTCCACATTTTCATTGAATTGTTCCCCTGTAATCAGGAAGTGATTTAGACCTGGGACACCAGGTGGGTGCAATTAATTATCAGGTAGAACAGAAAAGCAGCAGTACTCCAGACCTCGTAGGGTCAGAGTTGAACACCCCTGACCTATAGTAACTCCCTGACGTATTGAGTGAGATGTAGTCCAGAGGTGTACTGTACTGTACTGTACTGTACTGTACTGTACTGTACTGTACTGTACTGTACTGTACTGTAGAGAAGAGTCAATAGGAGTTAAAGTAGAGGTGAGACATTTCTGCACAAGGAACCACTGTGGAGTAGTGTGGTGTTTTTGAGTTAGTTCTGCTTCAGTGCAGCTCTCGGTGTAAGCATTGGAATAACAGCACACTCACTGAAAACTTACCCCAGCTTTTTTTGCCAAGCAACAATATCTCTAATTTCTCCCTCCCACACTTCACACTCCTGCGTTAGGATCATACACCATCCCTTCTTCATCCTGTCAGAGGGAGGAGGGAAGGCCACAGCGAGCGGATCAGGTGGATGACTGTTTGTGTCTCTCTCTTTTTTGTGTCTTTCTCTTATTACTTTTCCCTGTAAAGCCCCAGAATCCTCCTCTTCAGTTCTCCCCCATGGCTTCGCTCCTCGGCAGTCGGTTGCCGTGGTAATTACCAGTTGTCTAAACAGACAGATGGAGTTAGAGAGAGTGACGGGCAATTTTCTGAGCCCCTGTTTTTCTGTGTGTGTGTCAGAGTGGGGAGCGGGGTAGGGGGAATTACCTGACAGGGAATGTAAGAGCAGAATCCGACCTGGACAAGCTTATTTCCTCCCACGTTGGCTCTGATACCAAGTGTCTCTCTCTCTTCTGTCCTTGGAAGTGTGCCTTATCCCCAGGATTTTAGCAGGGGAAAGTTTAAAAACAGGGATGACTTGTGGATGAGTGGATGAGCCCTAACCAGGCTTATTATGCCATGATTATTATGCATTGTACTAAGACGGACTAACTGAGAGTCCTCTCTCCCTTCCTCCCTCCTCTATCTCTCCCTCTCTCTCTCTTTCTCTCCCAGGCTGGTATGATCAGGACGGAAGAGGAGGAGTTCTTCATCGAGCCAGTAGAGAGGGGGGATGGAGTGATGGGGGAGGAGGAGGGAGGAGGAGGGCGTCAACACATCGTCTACCGCTCCTCCTCCGTGAAGAAGATGCCAGTCAGCGGCCCCGCTGCAGGCTACCACTCTAGAGGTCTGTGATTGGTTTACCTACTTCCTGCTTACCAACGTGGCATATAACATACTTCACCACAGACTAGCACTCCAAACCTGTGATCGCACCGTACATGGTTGAGTGTTCATGTGTGCATTCATGTGTGGGAATAACAGATTGGTATAACACCCCAATTTCATGTTAGGGTATTAGGTGATGTTGTGAATGTGAGATTCACCAGCACCTTGTTATCAACATCTGTGTTCTAATAGCAGTTTATTCAACAGGGTCTAACAGGGCTATTCACTGCTATGTAAGACGATGAGACTGCAATTATTTAAGACTTTTATGCGTAAGACAAAGAGACAGAGAGAGAGAGACAGAGACAGAGACAGAGACAGAGACAGAGACAGAGACAGAGACAGAGACAGAGACAGAGACAGAGACAGAGAGACAGACAGACAGACAGACAGACAGACAGACAGACAGACAGACAGACAGACAGACAGACAGACAGACAGACAGACAGACAGACAGACAGACAGACAGACAGAGACAGAGAGAGAGAGAGAGAGAGAGCCTTGCCATTGAGAAGGGTAGACACAGGAAAACCTGGCTCCCTGTAGAGGAAAGGCTGTGCAACCACTGCACAACAGCAGAACCTGAGACGGAGCTGCATTTCCTGACAAAATGTAAAAAATATAAAACAATTAGAGAGTGTCATTTCCCCAAATTTGAAACCCTTATTCAAGGTTTCAAAGACCTCTCTGATGAGAGTAGGCTACCCGTCCTTTTGGGGGGGGGGGGGGGGACGCAGAGAACTGTGGGTTGGCAGCGCACTACATTGCTGCCTGCCATAAGTTGAGGGACAGTGTCTGACAGACCAATCAACCTGCACATGTACTCTACTGTATGTTTATTGTTATTGTTGAATGTATGGTTATTTTGACACTTGGTTAGTGTTGTTACCGTTGTCCCGTTGACACTTTTGATTCTCATTTTTATTTTTATATTGTAAATATCCAAAATAAGCTTTGGCAATATGTACATTGTTACGTCATGCCAATAAAGCAAATTGAATTGAATTGAGACAGAGACAGAGACAGAGACAGAGACAGAGACAGAGACAGAGAGAGAGAGAGAGAGAGAGAGAGAGAGAGAGAGAGAGAGAGACACAGAGAGACACAGAGAGACACAGAGAGACACAGAGAGACACACAGAGACAGAGAGACACAGAGAGAGAGAGAGACAGAGAGAGAGAGAGAGAGAGAGAGAGAGAGAGAGAGAGAGAGAGAGAGAGAGAGACACAGAGAGAGAGAGAGACACAGAGAGAGAGAGAGACACAGAGAGACACAGAGAGACACAGAGAGACACACAGAGACACAGAGAGAGAGAGAGACAGAGAGAGAGAGAGAGAGAGAGAGAGAGAGACAGAGACAGAGACAGAGACAGAGACAGAGACAGAGACAGAGAGAGAGAAAGAGAGACAGAGACAGAGACAGAGAGAGAGAGAGAGAGAGAGAGACCCTTTCATACTTCATCTACTTGCACATTGTTACAACATAGCCAATATTATAATATTTGAAATTTAAACATATGTTTCCCACGCCAATAAAGCCCATTGAAATGAATTGAGAGAGAGACCCAGTTAAGATCTCAGAAAGGAGTAACAACGACCACCGCCACCCACTGAGCCTTTCTCTTACCCCTGTCCTCCTTCATGTTCATCCTGCTCTCTCTTCACCCTAGCACTGTGCTGATAAATTAGCAACATTAATGTATTCATTTATGATCTAATTTTGAATCAATAAATCATTGATTCAAATCTGCCACGCAGAGTCTACCTAACGACCTGCCTATTAATAAATCTCTTATTCGTTTCCTGGTCATGGACAGTCAGTGTATTGGCCAGCTAAATTTAGTATTTTGTTCTACGACACACAGGGCATTGATTCACACCTTTTCCACAGCTTATGGTGTGAAAAATCTCTCTCTCTCTCTAAGTGAAGAGAGCAACCTTTATTATTAATGTTGCACATTCATCAATGAATCGCTACTGTTGAAAACTCGGCATTATCATTATTTTACCGGACAGACAGAGGATCCTATATTTCAACCTGTCTTGTCTCTCCCTCACTCTCTCTTTCTATATTTGCACCTTTTCTTTCCTCCCTCTTCATTTTCTCTCATCCATCTTTCCATCCCTCATATTGGTCTGACATCACTCTCTTCTCCACTTCCTTTTTTCAGCTCTTGTTTTCCCTTTCCTCACCTTTCTTCTTTTCCTTTGACTCCACATCCTCTCATCCTCTTTTGTTTCATTCCTCTCTGTCTTTCTTCTCCCACCCCTCACTGTATCTGTGAGTAACAACAGGACACTGTCCAGGACTGTCTGAGGAGAGCGGTGTTTTTTTGTCCAGGGGACTTAGACATGCACAGACAGATGGACCACTACATGGATTTTTCCCACAATCCTCCTCATCTGGCCTGGGCTCACTCACACCATAGAAATAGCCCTGATAGAATGTACAGGCAGATCTATATTTCACATGCAGTTGGTACATTTCGGATGTTTTGTTGTAGAATAAACGTATGGAACTATAGGCTGTGATTCCGCAGGTCAGACCAATGGGGTAGTGAGACTGGGGGAGCTGGGTGCTGTGTTGGTTCTGACTCTGTTTTCAGTGGAACAGTGAGGGGTCAGAGAGAGGCTAATGGTGCCAGTCACTGTAGCTTAGTGTCTACTCACTGCCTTAGTGTCTAAGTGAGGGGTTCTCCCCTGAGCGCTCTCTCTCTCTCTCTCTCTCTCTCTCTCTCGTTTCTCTCTTCTCTCTCTCTCTCTCCCTGCTTGTTCCGTACCTTGCAGTATCAACATGGTGGGTCATGTGATGTAAGAGTTTTAGCAGAGGGTCGTGACTAAGCATTGACTAAAAAGAGTTTCTAGTGACTTTCAGTACAGCTGAAACACTTTTGGAGTGTGCATGTGTGTGTGTGTGTGTGTGTGTGTGTGTGTGTGTGTGTGTGTGCGTGCGTGCGTGTGTGCACAAGTGGCTGTGTGTGTTTGTGTGTCTGTGTCTGTGTCTGTGTATGCTTCTGCGTCTGCGTCTGCGTGTGTGTGTGTGTGTGTGTGTACGTGCGTATGTGTCTACGTGTGTACGTGTGTGTGTGTGTGTCTGTGTATGCGTCTGCGTCTGCGTCTGTGTGTGTGTGTGTACGTGCGTATGTGTCTACGTGTGTACGTGTGTGTGTGTCTACCTTCACATAAGACCAAGATGATAACATTCCATAAATGGCTGGAACGTGCAGAAAAAGCTACCTTTTATCTCCTGTGTGAATCGACTCTCTCACATGTTGCTTGACACAGCAGGCCTTGTCTTACATACGTTACTTTAGTTGATCTCTATCTGATCAGACAGTACACCAACTCCTATCTGTCTCCATCAGCTAACCTACTGCCCCAAAGCAACATGGCTCCATTCCACACTGACGGCTTCATATTCGCCCCAAAGCAAGATGGCTTTGCTCCACAGTCTGTCTGAGTGAAGGAAGGAAGGCAGACAGGAGATATCTCTATCTCTAGGCCCTTGTTGACTCCCCCTCACACATCTGAAGATCTAGGACAGTGTTTCCCAGTGCAATGGTTTTCATAAAGACGTAGGTAGCGTAGTGGGTGTACTGTAAAAAGCTGTTGATGATAGGTAGGCGTAACAGGATACTGTATCCTGTCATTGCACACTAACACCAGCTGGCCTCTGTAGGATGTCATGTCCATCAAAGACAAGAACCCATAGATATGAAGGATGTTACAGTGGTAACTAGTACCATAGACCTGAACTACCCAGATAGAGGCGATGGACACACACATGCATTGCATAAATACACAGTACACACTTAAGACACACATACACCACACACACTCACCACAGAGAGAGCCTTGGTCCAGGGAAAAGTATGCACAGTATGAGAGAGTCTTGTTCAGGGTAAATTATACACAGTATGAGAGAGTCTTGGTCCAGGGTAAATTATACACAGTATGAGAGAGCCTTTGTCCAGGGTAAATTATACACAGTATGAGAGAGTCTTGGTCCAGGGTAAATTACACACAGTATGAGTGTAACGGTGGTTCTCCTCCTCGTCTGAGGAGGAGCAGGGATCGGACCAAAACGCAGCTTGTGTGGAATACATT
>NC_092092.1:62874998-62972498 GCF_045679555.1 Salvelinus alpinus
TAACATGGATGTATACAGAGAGTACCAGGTAGTAACATGGTTGTATACAGAGAGTACCAGTTAATAATATGGCGGTATACAGAGAGTACCAGGTAGTAACATGGCTATATACAGAAAGTACCAGGTAATAAAAAGCCTATATACATGGAGTTCCAGTTAGTAACATGGCTATATACAGAGAATACCAGGTAATAACATGGCTATAGTAACATGGCTATATACACAGTGTACCAGGTAGTAACATAGGTATATACAGGGAGTACCAGGTAATAACATGGCTATAGTAACATGGCTATAATAACATGGCCATACACAGGGAGGACCAGGTAGTAACATGGCTATAATAACATGGTTATATACAGTGAGGACCAGGTAGTAAGATGGCTATAATAACATGGATATATACAGGGACCAGTACTGAGTCGATGCAGACACACTGAGGATATGTGTTTGTTATCGCAATGAGAGCATCTCCCCAGCTGGGATGACCACAGGCTGAGGAGAGTGGTTGTCTGACCCAGCAGTGGCACTCTCGTGGCGTGCTGCCAGACAGACAGATAAGCCTACTCCCCTGGATCTAGGGCTGGCCCTGAACACTGTCAGCCTCAGTCTGGATGTGGGTCTAGACATTGATTGGCCTCCAGTGTACTCTGAAAGATGAGCACTCACCCACCACTTTCCTCACATGGGAATAATAGAACGCAGATAATGCAAAGTAATGTACATAAAGACAAGATGTGAAGCAAACAAGTAGACCCTGCTCTGAGACAGAGTTGCTATGACAACAGCACACGTAGTTGAGGGCCTGTTGAGCTGAGATTATTTTTAGTTTGCCTGATTCAACAGGAGACAACGTGACCAACAGACACGTTCAGACTGAAGCCTTGAGTAAATAACATGTTCAGTAATGTCTCAGAGAATAGGTTTGACTCTCTCTGACCCTATATCTGACACTGAGAATATGACCAGAAAAAGGATCTGGCTGTATGTTGTGTTACCTGATTACAATAATTGCTGAATTAGGGCATGTTAAACAGGATGTATTGTGTTCTGTGTAAGTGAAAGGGGTAGAGGGGGGTGGTATAATAGGTTACAGTAGGAATATGGATCAATATAGAGGAGCCCTGTGTATTTCTCCATGTTCTAACAACAACATGATCAGTAACATTATTAAACTACTTTATTTCCCAACTGCGTAGTGTGCATTAGAGTCTGTGTGTGGTGTATTTCCCTGTGTGTGTAGTGTGCATGTGTGTGTGTGTGTGTGTGTGTGTGTGTGTGTGTGTGTGTGTGTGTGTGTGTGTGTGTGTGTGTGTGTGTGTGTGTGTGTGTGTGTGTGTGTGTGTGTGTGTGTGTGTGTGTGTGTGTGTGTGTGTGTGTGTGTGTGTGTGTGTATATGTGTGTGTATATGTGTGTGTGCGTGGCTGTGTGTATTACTATCCTCGTGGGTACCAGAAGTCCCCGCAAAGATAGTAGAATATGGGGACATTTCCCAGGTCCTCACGGGGACAAAGGCAGTGACTGTTTCAACACAGTTGTGATTAGTGGACTGGTACATTGAGCTGACTGACTGGTTCAACACAGTTGTGATTAGTTGACTGGTACATTGAGCTGACTGACTGGTTCAACACTGTTGTGATTAGTTGACTGGTACATTGAGCTGACTGACTGGATCAACACTGTTGTAAATAGTGGACTGGTACATTGAGCTGACTGACTGGTTCAACACTGTTGTAAATAGTGGACTAGTACATTGAGCTGACTGACTGGTTCAACACTGTTGTAAATAGTGGACTGGTACATTGAGCTGACTGACTGGTTCAACACTGTTGTGATTAGTTGACTGGTACATTGAGCTGACTGACTGGTTCAACACTGTTGTGATTAGTTGACTGGTACATTGAGCTGACTGAGACTGGTTCAACACTGTTGTGATTAGTGGACTGGTACATTGAGCTGACTGACTGGTTCAACACTGTTGTGATTAGTTGACTGGTACATTGAGCTGACTGACTGGTTCAACATTGTTGTAAATAGTGGACTGGTACATTGAGCTGACTGTGACTGGTTCAACACTGTTGTGATTAGTGGACTGGTACATTGAGCTGACTGACTGGTTCAACACAGTTGTGATTAGTTGACTGGTACATTGAGCTGACTGACTGGTTCAACACAGTTGTGATCAGTGGACTGGTACATTGAGCTGACTGTGACTGGTTCAACACAGTTGTGATTAGTGGACTGGTACATTGAGCTGACTGACTGGTTCAACACTGTTGTGATTAGTGGACTGGTACATTGAGCTGACTGACTGGTTCAACACTGTTGTAAATAGTGGACTGGTACATTGAGCTGACTAACTGGTTCAACACTGTTGTAAATAGTGGACTGGTACATTGAGCTGACTGACTGGTTCAACACTGTTGTGATTAGTGGACTGGTACATTGAGCTGACTGACTGGTTCAACACTGTTGTGATTAGTGGACTGGTACATTGAGCTGATTGTGACTGGTTCAACACTGTTGTGATTAGTGGACTGGTACATTGAGCTGACTGTGACTGGTTCAACACAGTTGTGATTAGTGGACTGGTACATTGAGCTGACTGACTGGTTCAACACTGTTGTGATTAGTGGACTGGTACATTGAGCTGACTGACTGGTTCAACACTGTTGTAAATAGTGGACTGGTACATTGAGCTGACTAACTGGTTCAACACTGTTGTAAATAGTGGACTGGTACATTGAGCTGACTGACTGGTTCAACACTGTTGTGATTAGTGGACTGGTACATTGAGCTGACTGACTGGTTCAACACTGTTGTGATTAGTGGACTGGTACATTGAGCTGATTGTGACTGGTTCAACACTGTTGTGATTAGTGGACTGGTACATTGAGCTGACTGTGACTGGTTCAACACTGTTGTGATTAGTGGACTGGTACATTGAGCTGACTGTGACTGGTTCAATACTGTTGTGATTAGTGGACTGGTACATTGAGCTGACTGTGACTGGTTCAACACTGTTGTAAGTAGTGGACTGGTACATTGAGCTGACTGTGACTGGTTCAACACAGTTGTGATTAGTTGACTGGTACATTGAGCTGACTGACTGGTTCAACACTGTTGTGATTAGTTGACTGGTACATTGAGCTGACTGACTGGATCAACACTGTTGTAAATAGTGGACTGGTACATTGAGCTGACTGACTGGTTCAACACTGTTGTAAATAGTGGACTAGTACATTGAGCTGACTGACTGGTTCAACACTGTTGTAAATAGTGGACTGGTACATTGAGCTGACTGACTGGTTCAACACTGTTGTGATTAGTGGACTGGTACATTGAGCTGACTGACTGGTTCAACACTGTTGTGATTAGTGGACTGGTACATTGAGCTGATTGTGACTGGTTCAACACTGTTGTGATTAGTGGACTGGTACATTGAGCTGACTGTGACTGGTTCAACACTGTTGTGATTAGTGGACTGGTACATTGAGCTGACTGTGACTGGTTCAATACTGTTGTGATTAGTGGACTGGTACATTGAGCTGACTGTGACTGGTTCAACACTGTTGTAAGTAGTGGACTGGTACATTGAGCTGACTGTGACTGGTTCAACACTGTTGTGATTAGTGGACTGGTACATTGAGCTGACTGTGACTGGTTCAACACTGTTGTGATTAGTGGACTGGTACATTGAGCTGACTGTGACTGGTTCAACACTGTTGTGATTAGTTGACTGGTACATTGAGCTGACTGTGACTGGTTCAACACTGTTGTGATTAGTTGACTTGTACATTGAGCTGACTGACTGGTTCAACACTGTTGTGATTAGTTGACTGGTACATTGAGCTGACTGTGACTGGTTCAACACTGTTGTGATTAGTGGACTTGTACATTGAGCTGACTGTGACTGGTTCAACACTGTTGTGATTAGTTGACTGGTACATTGAGCTGACTGTGACTGGTTCGACACTGTTGTGATTAGTGGACTGGTACATTGAGCTGACTGACTGGTTCAACACTGTTGTAATTAGTTGACTGGTACATTGAGCTGACTGCGACTTGTTCTACACTGTTCTGATTGGTAGACTGGCACATTGAGCTGACTGTAACTGTGAATAGCAGACTGGTACATTGAGCTGACTGTGATTGGTTCAACTCTATTGTGTAGGGATGTCCCCTGCTCTGGTAGGGATTATATTCGTTACTTCTTTCATTAAGGTCACTTTTCTATCTGTATCGCAGAAATTCAGTGCTAAAGCACAACTGAAATTTAAAGGCAATGTTCCCGCGTTGAGAAAGACTGCATTCATGGTAAGCAGCATATGTTGGCTCAATCAAATATTCCCTTTAAACATTTATCATGGAATCTATAATGCTTCAGCTATAGAGATATTTATAAAGCCCTTAGTGTTCATATAGTGGTGTGTGGTTCAGAAGCTCTCTCTCTCTCTCTCTCTCTCTCTCTCTCTCTCTCTCTCTCTCTCTCTCTCTCTCTCTCTCTCTCTCTCTCTCTCTCTCACTCTCTCTCTCACTCTCTCACTCACTCACTCACTCACTCACTCACTCACTCACTCACTCACTCACTCACTCACTCACTCACTCACTCACTCACTCACTCACTCACTCATTGCTCATTCTCTCTCATGGCCCGCTCTCTCTTCCTCTCTCCTTCCTTATTTTTCTCCCTCTCTCTGTTTAGCATTCTGAGCAGGTCTCTGGTTATTCAATCTGTGTGGCAGGCTGAGTCTGTTGCAGCTGATTGTTTTAGGAGAAGAGGATCTAATAAGCTTTTAGTCAGTCTGGTGAATGGCCAGAGACAGACTGTTTAATGACTAGAGGCTATTTACACACACACGTCAGCTTTAGCATGAAGGTTAATTCATCAAGTGTCACTCACATTTCCGTAGCCAAGGGCTGAGCTAAGCTAAGCTAAGCATTCTAATGGCTGGGATATTATTCTGCTGAACTACTGGTGGAAGGGACTGTGGTCAAAGAGTGAATGAACTGAAGAATATCTACAGTAGTAATACATCTTAGTATGAGCTCTTTTCCAAGATTCGAATTACACACATCCCCATAGCACGTCTGATCCAATTGTATGAATGGATGTAGAGGTGTATCAATAACGCATACACACTTTTTCAGTGGCGTCTGCATCATAAATAATGGGAGATCTACACTGTTGCCATCCTGCTCTAGGCAGTGTGTCTGTGACCACACACCGGTCATTTCTCCCTAGTTGGACAACAAGAAATGAGATTATTACTGCATTATGGGGTGTGGTCATCGTCCAGACTGGGGAGATCCAGGTGATTGGAGCGGAAGTGAATTATGGGCTGTGATGGCTTACCTCTCAAACACACACACACACACACACACACACACACACACACACACACACACACACACACACACACACACACACACACACACACACACACACACACACACACACACACACACACACACACACACACACACACACACACACACACACACACACACACACACACACACACACACACAGAGAGAGATAGCTTACCTCAGTTATTGTAGCCCTGATCACATGCTACATCAGGTACAGTACAGAGCATCAACAGAAAACACACTGGACTTATTCCATTAGACAACAGTCTTATTACCACAACCACTGGACACAAAAACCCTTCCTCTAACTATAATATATAACAATTATCTTTGTATGAGGTACTTTTCATCCATTGTACCCAAAATGTCAAATAAACAATAAGAAAAGCATAGAAACACTATTTACAGTGGCAATGATACTGCACACAGTATACTTTACATTAAACAATAGTAGCTCCTTGTCCTCTGTTGTCCTCATATATTCTTTCTTTTCCAATAATCGCAGTTATTAGAACTAAAGTATTGTGTAATTGGTCAGATGCTTGATTAAGTTCTGGGTTCATACTTAAGAGAAGAGCTAGAACGTGGATCGGAACTGGAGCGAAGAGCTCCACCCTCTCTCTTTGTATGTTACGGGCTGAATGTCCCCTCCCCTTCTGATGCTGATGCTAACACCTCTGAAATGATGACTTGTCCAAAGCACCAGAACTAATGCTGCTCTTTATCTCACACATCCTGTTGTATCATGACAGATCTATGGTACCATTTACATAGTCTGTCCACAAGAGATTATTTTTCCCATGTTAATTAAGGGGACTCCTACTCCAGCCTCAGTGTTCATGGTGGAGGGATGGATGAGTGGAAGGAGTATAGTAAGCCTGCAGAGTGAGCTCCATACATCACGCACTGCCGGGGTTGGGGTTGGGGGAGGACATGTGGCTTGCTGCTGGCCTAATGTTTTCATTTATGCATGTGTGTATGTATGTGCATGTGTGTGTGTATAACCGGTATGTTGTTGTTGGTGTGAAGGGGACAAGTCTATCAGTCCTGTATGGGGCTACCTGCATGTCCTTTCTCATATTGAATAGGGGTTGGCCTAATGAAATATCTTACTCATATTGAATAGGGGTTAGCCTAATTAAATAGCTTTCTCACATTGAATAGGGGTTGGCCTAATTAAATAGCTTTCTCACATTGAATAGGGGTTAGCCAAATGAAATAGCTTTCTCATTGAGTGAGATAGAGATTGGATAGACTGGATACAGACTAGATACAGACTGGATGCAGACTGGATACAGACTGGATACAGACTGGATAAAGACTGGATAGGGGACTGGATGGAGATTGGAGAGAGATTGGATAGAGGACTGGATATAGTGACTGGATAAAGACCGGATGCAGAGTGGATGCAGACTGGATACAGACTGGATACAGACTGGATAGGGGACTGTATAGAGACTGGATAGATGACTGGATATAGAGACTGGATAAAGAGACTGGATATAAAGACTGGATAAAGAGACTGGATAAAGACTGGATACAGAGACTGGATATAGAGACTGGATAAAGAGACTGGATAGAGACTGGATAAATAATTTATAGAGATTGGATATAGAGACTGGATATAGAGACTGGATGCAGACTGGATACAGACTGGATACAGACTCGATAAAGACTGGATAGGGGACTGGGTAGAGACTGGATAGAGGACTGCATATAGAGACTGGATAAATAGACTGGATATAGAGACTGGATATAGAGACAGGATAAAGACTGGATAGAGACTGGATAAAGACTTAATATAGACTGGATATAGAGACTGGATAAAGACTGGATAATACTGGATAGAGAGACTGGATAAAGACTGGATACAGACTAGATAAAGACTGGATAGGGGACTGGATAGAGACTGGATAGGAGACTGGATAGAGACTGGCTAGAGACCAGATACAGATATAGAGACCGTAAAAAAGCCACTAGGACCCATAACATCAAAGATCCACCACCATATTACAGTAGGTATGTCGACACCAAACCCACCACTGGTGTGCGTGGCCAAATACTTATTTTTTCATGTAAAGAAAGAGTGTTTATCAAATTACCTGATTTTGCTAACCGTTACTTTGGATAAAATCAAGACTTCAATATTCTTTTAATGCTTTTTGCATAACATTTCTTAAATTACAGCTCAATTTGAGCAAAATATGAATTTGCAATTAGTCGTGATTATTCACAGCAAATCCTGCGATAAACTCGATTACATTTTTTTATCGTTTGACAGTCGTAGTTGACATTAAAATGTGAAAATGCACATGTGAAAGTGTAGCGTGCATGAGTCGGTCATAGATACTCTTGGTCACGTGATGAGTGAATTGGTCATGGTTGCTCATGTTCATGTGATGAATGAGTCAGTCATGGTAGCTTATGGACCTCTTGGTCTAATGGTCAAGCCGTTGGAGTCTCCCTGGGTTCAACTCCCGCCAGTTACAGAGGCACATGTGAAATGTATAATATCACATGAAAAGGTTGGGAAACCACATGGGTCTTAGTCCTGTGAAAAATTAATGTGAAACTTCACACGTTTCATGATATATTATTACAGACAGACAAATATCATACCCCCAAGACATGCTAACCTCTCACCATTACAATAACAGGGGAGGTTAGCATTTTTGGTTGGGTGTGATATTTATGCCTACGTAACTTTCTCACTCATCATTACAGTGTGTCAAATCGGAGGGCCTGTTGTCCGGACCTCTGGCATTCTCTATGGGGGTGCCACATGGTTCAATTCTCGGGCCGACTCTTTTCTCTGTATACATCAATGATGTCGCTCTTGCTGCTGGTGATTCTCTGATCCACCTCTACGCAGACGACACCATTCTGTATACTTCTGGCCCTTCTTTGGAAACTGTGATAACTAACCTCCAGGCGAGCTTCAATGCCATACAACTCTCCTTCTGTGGCATCCAACTGCTCTTAAATGCAAGAAAAACTAAATGCATGCTCTTCAACCGATCGCTGCCCGCACCCGCCCGCCCAACTAGCATCGCTACTCTGGACGGTTCTGACTTAGAATATGTAGACAACTACAAATACCTAGGTGTCTGGCTAGACTGTAAACTCTCCTTCCAGACTCACATTAAGCATCTCCAATACAGAATCGGCTTCCTGTTTCGCAACAAAGCATCCTTCACTCATGCTGCCAAACATACCCTCGTAAAACTGACTATCCTACCGATCCTCGACTTCGGCAATGTCATTTATAAAATAGCCTCCAACACTCTACTCAGCAAATTGGATGCAGTCTATCACAGCGACCTGTATGCTCTCATTGGCTGGCCCTCGCTTCATACTCGTCGCCAAACCCACTGGCTCCAAGTCATCTATAAGTCATTGCTAGGTAAAGCCCCGCCTTATCTCAGCTCACTGGTCACCATAGCAGCACCCACTCGTAGCACGCGCTCCAGCAGGTATATTTCACTGGTCACTCCCAAAGCCTATTCCTCCTTTGGCCGCCTTTCCTTCCAGTTCTCTGCTGCCAATGACTGGAACGAATTGCAAAAATCACTGAAGCTGGAGACTCATATCTACCTCACTAGCTTTAAGCAGAGCAGCTCACAGATCACTGTAACTGTACATAGCCCATCTGTAAATAGCCCATCCAACTACCTCATCCCCATATTGATATTTTTTGTTGCTGTTGTTGCTCCTTTGCACCCCAGTATCTCTACTTGCACATTCATCTTCTACACATCTATCACTCCAGTGTTTAATTGCTAAATTGTAATTACTTCGCCACTACGGCCTATTTATTGCCTTACCTCCCTAATCTTACCTCATTTGCACACACTGTATATAGATTTTTTCTATTGTGTCATTGACTGTACGTTTGTTTATTCCATGTGTAACTCTGTGTTGTTGTCACGCCCTGCTGTTTAGTCTCTGTGTTGGTTTGGGCGTGATAGTGACTTGGGTGGGTCATCTAGGTGTTTTGTATTTCTATGGTGGCCTGATATGGTTCCCAATCAGAGGCAGCTGTTTATCGTTGTCTGTGATTGGGGATCATGTTTTCCCATGGTTTTTCGTGGGATCTTGTCTGTGTTTTAGTTGCCTGTCAGCGCTAGTTGTATAGCTTCACGTTTCGTTTCGCTGATTTTGTTGTTTTTGTCCGGTGTTAATTTATTAAAACTTCTTATGGCTGCAATCCCGCTAACGGGATCGATATGACAACAGCCAGTGAAAGTGCAGGGCGCCAAATTCAAACAACAGAAATCTCATAATTACAATTCCTCAAACATACATGTGTTTTATATCATTTTAAAGGTAATCTTGTTGTTAATCCCACCAAAGTGTCCGATTTCAAATATGCTTTTCAGCGAAAGCACTACAAACGATTTTGTTAGGTCACCACCAAACCACAATAAGCACAGACATTTTTCCAGCGAAAGATAGCAGTCAGAAAAAGCAGAAATAGAGATAAAATTAATCACTAACCTTTGATGATCTTCATCAGATGACACTCATAGGACTTCATGTTACACAATACATGTATGTTTTGTTTGATAAAGTTTATATTTATGTAAAAAAATCGGAGTTTACATTGGCGCGTTACATTCACTAGTTCCAAAAACATCAGGTGATTTTGCATAGCCACATCGTTTCAACAGAAATACTCATCATAAATGTAGATGATAATACAAGTTATACACATGGAATTATAGATATACCTCTCCTTAATGCAACCGCTGTGTCAGATTTCAAAAAACCTTTCGGAAAAAGCCATGCAATAATCTGAGACGGAGCTCAGAACAATAGCCAAATTAGCCGCCATGTTGGGGTCAACAGAAGCCAGAAAATACATGATAAATGTTTCCTTACCTTTGATGAACTTCATCAGAATGCAGTCCTAGGAATCCCAGGTCCACAATAAATGCTTGATTTGTTCGATAATGTCCGTTATTTATGTCCAATTAGCTACTTTGGTTAGCGCGTTTGGTAAACAATTCCAAAGTCACAAAGCGCGTCCACTATAACGTGACGAAACGTCCAAAAGTTCCGTAACAGTCAGTAGAAACATGTCAAACGTTGTATTGAATCAATCTTAAGAATGTTGTTAACATACATCTTGAATAACGTTCCAACCGGAGAATTACATTGACTTCTGTTGAGCGATGGAACGGAGCTCCCTCTCACGTGAACGCGCATGTTCAATGCGTGGTCACCTCATGGCAGTGATTACTCATTCCTGTCTCCTTCGGCCCCCCTTCACATTAGAGTCATCAGACAAAGTTCTATTGACTGTTGACATCTAGTGGAAGCCGTAGGAAGTGAAAACTCATCCATATCTCGCTGTAATTTCATTGGGAGCTTGGTTGAAAATCTAGCAGCCTCAGAAAAAATCCAAACAGGAAGTGGAACTTCTCAGGTTTTTGCCTGCCAAATGAGTTCTGTTATACTCACAGACATAATTTAAACAGTTTTAGAAACTTCAGAGTGTTTTCTATCCAATACTAATAATAATAGGCATATATTAGCAACTATGACTGAGGAGAAGGCCGTTTACTCTGGGCACCTCTGTGCACCTTTCATCCAAGCTACTCAATACTGCCCCTGCAGCCATAAGAAGTTAAAAGGAATATGTAGTCCTATCACGCTGCACCTTGGTCCATTCCTTACGACGATCGTGACAGTTGTTGTTTGTGTCGCACTGCTTTGCTTTATCTTGGCCAGGTTGCAGTTGTAAATGAGAACTTGTTCTCAACTGGCCTACCTGGTTAAATAAATACTTAACTTTTGACTACTTTAATACACATATAAGTGAATTTGTCCCAATACTTTTGCTCCCCTAAAACAGGGGGCTATGTACTAAAAGTGCTGTAATTTCTAAACGGTTCAACAGATATGGATGAAAATCCAAAGTGCTGGACCACAGAGACAAAATAACAAAACATGTGTCACTGTCCCAATACTTTTGGAGCTCCCTGTATGTTCCAGAACACAAAAATAAATAAAAGTATATTGGAGTGCCCAAAAGCAGGGGTTTGTGGTCTTAGAGCTGACCTGAGTTACATTTCAGTGACATTTCTGTATTTTGCTGACTCATAGTGGATCAGCTGCTTGCAGAGAGGATGCTCCAGAATCCTGCAACAGAGGGCACTGTGGAAGATTTGATACAGTGTCCCTTCCTGCACCGCAGCTCTCTCTCTCTCTCCCTCTCTCTCTGTCTCCCCCATCTCTCTCTGTCTCCCCCATCTCTCTCTCTCTCCCCCATCTCTCTCTCTCTCCCCCGTCTCTCTCTCTCTCCCGTCTCTCTCTCTCCTTCTCGCCCCGTCTCTCTCTCTTTCTCTCTCCCCCGTCTCTCTCTCTCTCCCCCGTCTCTCTCTCTCTCTCTCCCCCTGTCTCTCTCTCTCTCCCCCTGTCTCTCTCTCTCCCTCCGTCCCTCTCTCTCTCTCTCCCCGTCTCTCTCTCTCTCTCCCCGTCTCTCTCTCTCTCCCCCGTCTCTCTCTCTTCCCCCGTCTCTCTCTCTCTCTCCCCCGTTTCTCTCTCTCTCCCCCGTCTCTCTCTCTCCTCCCATCTCTCTCTCTCCTCCCTCTCTCTCTGTCTCCCCCATCTCTCTCTGTCTCCCCCATCTCTCTCTCTCTCCCCCATCTCTCTCTCTCTCCCCCGTCTCTCTCTCTCTCCCGTCTCTCTCTCTCCTTCTCGCCCCGTCTCTCTCTCTTTCTCTCTCCCCCGTCTCTCTCTCTCTCCCCCGTCTCTCTCTCTCTCTCTCCCCCTGTCTCTCTCTCTCTCCCCCTGTCTCTCTCTCTCCCTCCGTCCCTCTCTCTCTCTCTCCCCGTCTCTCTCTCTCTCTCCCCGTCTCTCTCTCTCCCCCGTCTCTCTCTCTTCCCCCGTCTCTCTCTCTCTCTCCCCCGTTTCTCTCTCTCTCCCCTGTCTCTCTCTCTCCTCCCATCTCCCTCTCTCTCCTCCCATCTCTCTCTCTCTCCCCCATCTCTCTCTCTCTCTCCCGTCTCTCTCTCTCTCACCCCGTCTCTCTCTCTCTCCCCTGTCTCTCTCTCTCTCCCCATCTCTCTCTCTCTTCCCCGTCTCTCTCTCTCTCCCCCTGTCTCTCTCTCTCTCCCCCGTCTCTCTCTCTCTCTCTCCACCCGTCTCTCTCTCTCCCCCATCTCCCATCTCTCTCTCTCTCCCCCGTCTCTCTCTCTCTCCCCCATCTCTCTCCCCGTCTCTCTCTCTCTCTCTCTCTCTCGCTCTCTCTCTCTCTCTCGCTCTCTCCCTCTCTCTCTCTCTCTCTCTCGCTCAAATTCAATTTCAGGGTCTTTATTGGCATGGGAAATATATGTTTACATTGCCAAAGCAAGTGAAATAGATAATAAACAGTAAAAAATTAACAGTAAACATCACACTCAAAAAAGTTCCAAAAGATTAAGACATTTCAAATGTCATATTTATAGGAAGTGCAGCTCAGTTTCACCTTATTTTGTGGGCAGTGTGAACATAGCCTGTCTTCTCTTGAGAGCCAGGTCTGCCTTCGGCAGCCTTTCTCAATAGCAAGGCTATGCTCACTGAGTCTGAACATAGTCAAAGATTTCCTTAAGTTTGGGTCAGTCACAGTGGTCAGGTATTCTGCCACTGTGTACTCTCTATTTAGGGCCAAATAGCATTCTAGTTTGCTCTGTTTTTTTGTACATTTTTTCCAATGTGTCATGTAATTATCTTTTTTATTTCTCATGATTTAGTTGGGTCTAATTGTGTTGCTGTTCTGGGGCTCTGTGGGGTCTGTTTGTGTTTGTAAACAGAGCCCCAGGACCAGCTTGCTTAGGGGGCTCTTCTCCAGGTTCAGTACTCTGTAGGTGATGGCTTTGTTATGGAAGGTTTGGGAATCGCTTCCTTTCAGGTGGTTGTAGAATTTAACGTCTCTTTTCTGGATTTTGATAATTAGCGGGTATCGCCCTAATTCTGCTCTGCATGCATTATTTGATGTTTTACATTGTACACAGGGGATATTTTAGCAGAATGATGCATGCAGAGTCTCAATTTGGTGTTTGTCCCATTTTGTGAATTCCTGGTTGGTGAGCGGACCCCAGACCTCACACCCATAAAGGGCAATGGGTTCTAAAACTGATTCAAGTATTTTTAACCAGATCCTAATTTGTATGTCGAATTTTATGTTCCTTTTGATGGCATAGAAGGCCAGTCTTTCCTTGTCTCTCAGATTGTTCACAGCTTTGTGGAAGATACCTGTGGCGCTGATCTTCAGGCCGAAGTATGTATCGTTTTTTATGTCCCTCTAGGGTAGTGGTCACCAAACTTTTTATAGTCCCGTACCCCTTCAAACATTCAACCTCCAGCTGCGTACCCCATCTAGCACCAGGGTCAGCGTACTGTCAAATGTTGTATTTTGCCATCATTGTAAGCCTGCCACACACACACACACACACTATACGATAAATGTATTAAACATAAGAATGAGTGTGAGTTTTTGTCACAACCCGGCTCATGGGGTGACAAAGAGTAATCAATAATTTGCTCTTTATTTAACCATCTTACATATTAAACCTTATTTGTTCATCGAAAATTGTGAATAGCTCACCACAGGTTAATGAGAAGGGTGTGCTTAAAAGGACGCACATAACTCTGCAATGTTGGGTTGTATTGGAGAGAGTCTCAGTCTTAAATAATGTTCCACTCACAGTCTTTGCCTGTATTTAGTTTTCATGCAAGTGAGGGCCGAGAATCCACTCTCTCATAGGTGCGTGGTTGCAAAGGGCTTCAGTGTCTTAACAGGGCGATTTGCCAAGGCAGGATACTCTGAGCGCAGCCCAATCCAGAAATCTGGCAGTGACTTCTGATTAAATTCAATTTTCACAGAACCGCTTGTGGCAATTTCGATGAGGCTCTCTTGTTCAGATATCGGTAAGTGGACTGGAGGCAGGGCATGAAAGGGATAACGAATTCAGTTTTTTGTGTCATCCATTTCGGGAAAGTACCTGCGTAATTGAGCACCCAACTCACTCAGGTGCTTTGCTATATCACATTTGACATTATCTGTAAGCTTGAGTTCATTTGCAGACAAAAGATCATACAATGATGAAAAGACCTGTGTGATGTCCTTGTTAATGCAGACAGAGAATAGCTCCAACTTGTTAATCATAGCCACAATTATGTCCAGAATATTGAATATAGTTGCAGAGTCTCTGTAATCCTAGAATCATATCATTCAGGCGAGAAAAAACATCACCCAGATAGGCCAGTCGTGGGAGAAACTCATCATCATGCAAGCGGTCAGGCAAGTGTAAATTATGGTCGGTAAAGAAAACTTTAAGCTTGTCTCTCAATTTAAAAAAATGTGTCAATACCCCTTGATAACCAGCGCACTTCTGTATGTTGTAAAAGCGTTACATGGTCGCTGCCCATATCATTGCATAGTGCAGAAAATACACGAGAGTTCAGGGGCCTTGCTTTAACAAAGTTAACCATTTTCACTGTAGTGTCCAAATCGTATTTCAAGCTGTCAGACATTCCCTTGGCAGCAAGAGCCTCTCGGTGGATGCTGCAGTGTACCCAAGTGGCGTCGGGAGCAACTGCTTGCACGCGCGTTACCACTCCACTATGTCTCCCTGTCATGGCTTTTGCGCCATCAGTGCAGATACCAACACATCTTCACCACCAAAGTCCATTTGATGTCACAAAGCTGTACAGTACTTTAAAAATATCCTCTCCTGTTGTCCTGGTTTCCAGTGTTTTGCAGAAGAGGATGTCTTCCTTAATTGACTCGTCAGGAAGAATTAAGTCCTCCACAATAGTATGGGGCTTGCCTGCCCTAGCCACTCAGTAGCTCACCATATAAGACACTTCTAGCCCCTTCTTATTACTGGTATCTGTTGCTTTTATACATGTCTTACTAATCAAAAGTCTTCTTAATTCAAAAAAATTAAACTCCTAGTACTTTTACACATATAACACACTGTGGCTAAAGAAAGGCACTACTCCCAATATAAGTGAGCTCCAAATCAATGTAGTTCTCATCATATTTGCGCCTCTTCGATGGTCCAATGTCCCTGTCTGTTGTTCGGTGCTTTCCCGGGTAAGGGGGCAGTAGCTCTCTTCGGCTGCATCAGATTCACAACTGTCAGTGTCCATGCTAGCTGGGCTAGCAACAAATGTAGAATTACTGATGCTACCATTGGTTGTGCTCGTGAAAGCAGAACAACTTGTGTCGTCAATAAGTGCAGGTCTAGTACTGCTGGCAGTAGCAGTACTACCAGTAGAGGTGGTATGTGTCTCTATGGATGCGGGCCTTACTTTTTTTAAAACCATTTATCAATTTTCGAGCAAACAGAATGAGCAGCAGCTACGTTTGGCTAATTACGAACCGTTAGTAGAATTCCCGCGAGAGAGTAACGGTTAATGTGATTGAATATTAATTATTTGACTAGGCTACCTGTATTTGACATTGTGTTGTTATTTCGCTGAACACTAGATGTTTTAATTGTATTTTTGGCAGTGAAACGAGGCTACTCAGGCGAGAAAAAAACTCTTCCAGATGTATAGACCCGTTGGAAAATAAAAATGGACTGTTTGAAAAGATGAAGAAAAATAATTTGTAATAAAAAAAAAAAAGTGAATCACGTTTTTATTTGGCGTACCCCCGACGGCATTGCACGTACCCCTGGGGGAATGCACGTTCCCCAGTTTTGGAACCCCTGCTCTAGGGCAACGGTGTCTATGTGGAATTTGTATTTGTGGTACCGGCCAACTGGTCCTTTTTTGGAACACCATTACTTTTGTCTTACTGAGATTTACTGTCAGGGCCCAGGCCTGACAGAATTTGTGCTGAAGATCTAGGTTCTGCTGTAGGCCCTCCTTGGTTGGGGAGAGAAGCACCAGACCATCAGCAAACAGTTTGACTTCAGATTCTAGTAGGGTGAGGCCGGGTGCTGCAGACCGTTCTAGTGACCTCGCCAATTTCTTGATACAGTGGGGAGAACAAGTATTTGATACACTGCCGATTTTGCAGGTTTTCTTACTTACAAAGCATGTAGAGGTCTGTAATTTTTATCATAGGTACACTTCAACTGTGAGAGACGGAATCTAAAACAAAAATCCAGAAAATCACATTGTATGATTTTTAAGTAATTAATTTGCATTTTATTGCATGACATAAGTATTTGATACATCAGAAAAGCAGAACTTAATATTTGGTACAGAAACCTTTGTTTGCAATTACAGAGATCATACGTTTCCTGTAGTTCTTGACCAGGTTTGCACACACTGCAGCAGGGATTTTGGCCCACTCCTCCATACAGACCTTCTCCAGATCCTTCAGGTTTCGGGGCTGTCGCTGGGCATCACGGACTTTCAGCTCCCTCCAAAGATTTTCTATTGGGTTCAGGTCTGGAGACTGGCTAGGCCACTCCAGGACCTTGAGATGCTTCTTATGGAGCCACTCCTTAGTTGCCCTGGCTGTGTGTTTCGGGTCGTTGTCATGCTGGAAGACCCAGCCACGACCCATCTTCAATGCTCTTACTGAGGGAAGGAGGTTGTTGGCCAAGATCTCGCGATACATGGCCCCATCCATCCTCCCCTCAATACGGTGCAGTCGTCCTGTCCCCTTTACAGAAAAGCATCCCCAAAGAATGATGTTTCCACCTCCATGCTTCACGGTTGGGATGGTGATCTTGGGGTTGTACTCATCCTTCTTCTTCCTCCAAACACGGCGAGTGGAGTTTAGACCAAAAAGCTCTATTTTTGTCTCAACAGACCACATGACCTTCTCCCATTCCTCCTCTGGATCATCCAGATGGTCATTGGCAAACTTCAGACGGGCCTGGACATGCGCTGGCTTGAGCAGGGGGACCTTGCGTGCGCTGCAGGATTTTAATCCATGACGGCGTAGTGTGTTACTAATGGTTTTCTTTGAGACTGTGGTCCCAGCTCTCTTCAGGTCATTGACCAGGTCCTGCCGTGTAGTTCTGGCTGATCCCTCACCTTCCTCATGATCATTGATGCCCCACGAGGTGAGATCTTGCATGGAGCCCCAGACCGAGGGTGATTGACCATCATCTTGAACTTCTTCCATTTTCTAATAATTGCGCCAACAGTTGTTGCCTTCTCACCAAGCTGCTTGCCTATTGTCCTGTAGCCCATCCCAGCCTTGTGCAGGTCTACAATTTAACCCTGATATCCTTACACAGCTCTCTGGTCTTGGCCATTGTGGAGAGGTTGGAGTCTGTTTGATTGAGGTTGTGGACAGGTGTCTTTTATACAGGTAACGAGTTCAAACAGGTGCAGTTAATACAGGTAATGAGTGGAGAACAGGAGGGCTTCTTAAAGAAAAACTAACAGGTCTGTGAGAGCCGGAATTCTTACTGGTTGGTAGGTGATCAAATACTTATGTCATGCAATAAAATGCAAATTAATTACTTAAAAATCATACAATGTGATTTTCTGGATTTTTGTTTTAGATTCCGTCTCTCACAGTTGAAGTGTACCTATGATAAAAATTACAGACCTCTACATGCTTTGTAAGTAGGAAAACCTGCAATATCGGCAGTGTATCAAATACTTGTTCTCCCCACTGTATATATGTTAAAGAGGGTGGGGCTTAAGCTGCATCCCTGTCTCACCCCCCGGCCCTGTGGAAGAAATGTGTGTGTTTCTTGCCAATTTGAACCGCACACTTGTTGTTTGTGTACATGGATTTTATAATGTATTTTTTCCTCCAACACCACTTTACATCAATTTGTATAGCAGGCCCTTATGCCAAATTGAGTCGAAAGCTTTTTTGAAATCAACAAAGCATTAGAAAACTTTGCCTTTGTTTTGGTTTGTTTGTTTGTCAATAAGGGTGTGCAGGGTGAATACGTGGTCTGTCGTACAGTAATTTGGTAGAAAGCCAATTTGACATTTGCTCAGTACATTGTTTCTACTGAGGAACTGTACGAGTCTGCTGATATTGCAGAGGATTTTCTCAAGGTTGCTGTTGACGTATATCCCACGGTAGTTATTAGGGTCAAATTTGTCTCCACTTTTGTAGATTGGGGTGGTCAGTCCTTGGTTCCAAATATTGGGGAAGATGCCAGAGCTGAGGATGATGTTAAAGAGTTTAAGTATAGCCAGTTTAATTTGTGGTCTGTATATATTTTATTATTTCATTGAGGATACCATCAACCCCACAGGCCTTTTCGGGTTGGAGGGTTTGTATTTTGTCCTGTAGTTCATTCAATGTAATTGGAGAATCCAGGGGTTCTGGTCGTCTTTAAAACCTCTTGACACTACAGGGGGTGCTGTTTCAACTTGGACATTTATCGCTCCCAAATTAAACTGCCTCGTACTCAATTCTTGCTCGTACAATATGCATATTATTATTACTATTGGATAGAAAACAATCTCTAATTTCTAAAACCGTTTGAATTATGTCTGTGGGTGAACCAGAACTCTTTCTGCAGCGAAATCCATGACAGGAACTGCGAAGGTCTGAAAACTTTTCGTCGTTCGTCATTGCGCAAAGCAAGACCTCAAGATGGCATTTTGAAACGCTCAGTTATCGGCCTTAGCTATATCCGTCTGTAATTTAATTCGATATAGGTGTTAGAAACATCATAACGAAGTTATTTTAAACCGAGTTATATCAGTTTATGCGAGTATATTGCTATTTTCGGAATTTCCTTAGTATTGCGTTTTGGGGATTTGGGAATGTTGTGGCCACATAGCTATTGTTAGTGGCTAATTCCGAAGTTGAAGACGACGTTTTACAACCAAGCAACGATTCTTTTGGACAAAGGACACCTTGCCCAAGATTCTGATGGAAGCTCGTCCAAAAGTAAGAACTATTTATGATGTTATTCCGTATTTATGTGGAAAAATGTAAACGCATTTGTCCGCCGTTATTGCGGCACTAGTCTGGCTGTAACGCACACTGTATGTCTAGTAACGTTAATTTTAAAAATCTAACTCAGCGGTTGCATTAATAACTAATGCATCTTTCATTTGCTGTCCAACCTGTATTTTTTAGTCAATCTAATCGATAAATAGTCGTAAACTTAGGTGCCTTTCCAAGATGGCGCCGGCCAGAATGCATGACCTGTTGCCACTGATCACATTGTATTTGTGCTGCTAAATATGCACATTTTCGAACAAAACCTATATGCATTGTGTAATATGATGTTACAGGACTGTCATCTGACGAAGTATATCAAGGTTAGTCCAAAATTATATATCTTTTGCTGTATTGTTACGATCGCTAACCTGTGCTGCTGGTAAATTGCTTGTGTTTCTGGCTATTGTGCTAAGCTAA
Source organism: Salvelinus alpinus (assembly GCF_045679555.1). Lineage (NCBI taxonomy): Eukaryota > Metazoa > Chordata > Actinopteri > Salmoniformes > Salmonidae > Salvelinus > Salvelinus alpinus. Next base: position 62,894,668 of record NC_092092.1, read on the forward strand.
TATAATGCTATATTGTGTTTTCGCTGTAAAACACTTAAAAAATCTGACATATTGGCTGGATTCACAAGATGTTGGGCTTTCATTTGCTGTACGCTGTGTATTTTTCAGAAATGTTTTAAGATGAGTAATTAGGTATTTGACGTTGGTCTCTGTAATTATTCTGGCAGCTTCGGCACTATTTCAGATTGCAGCTGCAATGTAGAACTGTGATTTATACCTGAAATATGCACATTTTTCTAAAAAAACATATGCTATACAATAAATATGTTATCAGACTGTCATCTTATGAAGTTGTTTCTTGGTTAGTGGCTATTTATATCTTTATTTGGTCGAATTAGTGATGGCTACTGATGGAGTAAAAAACTGGTGGAGTAAAAAAAGTGGTGTCTTTTGCTAACGTGGTTAGCTAATAGATTTACATATTGTGTCTTCCCTGTAAAACATTTTAAAAATCAGAAATGATGGCTGGATTCACAAGATGTGTATCTTTCATCTGGTGTCTTGGACTTGTGATTTAATGATATTTAGATGCTAGTATTTACTTGTGACGCTATGCTAGGCTATGCTAGTCAGCTTTTTTACTGTGGGGGGTGCTCCCGGATCCGGGTTTGGGAGGAATTAGAGGTTAATAGTTGATTCTAAGATTTATATTTCATCATGTATATGTGTTTGCTGTTTGTTATTTGTCATAGATACAAAAATATTGGAGAGGTGGTTTATCCATACATTTCCATTTTGAATAGATATCTCTTTGTGCTGTTGTTTGTTTAGAGTTTTCCAATTTTCCCAGAAGTGGTTAGATTCTATGGATTCTTCAATTACATTGAGCTGATTTCGGATGTGCAGATCCTTCTTTTTCCTTCGAGTATTTCTGTATTGTTTTAGTAATTCACCATAGTGAAGGTGTAGCCTCAGATTTTCAGGGTTTTTGGTTGGATAGGTTTCTCAATTTCTTTCTTAGGTTTTTGCATTCTTCATCAAACCATTTGTCATTGTTGTTAATTTTCTTAGGTTGTCTGCTTGAAATTGTTAGATTTGATAGGGAAGCTGATAGGTCAAATATACTGTTTAGGCTTTCTGCTGCCAAGTTTACACCTTACAGTGAAACCTTTTGTCCAGGAAATTGTCTAGAAGGGATTGAATTTGTTGTTTCCTAATTGATTTTTGGTAGATTTCCACACTTTTTTCCTTCCATCTATAGCGTTACTTAATATTATTCAGTTTCTTTGGCTTTGATGCCTCATGATTGAGTATAACTCTGTTCAAGTAGAGCGTGATTTTTCTGTGATCTTTATTTTAGATTTTTTTTTAAATGTATTGAATATTTAAAAAATGCAATATACTTGCAGTGAAGCCGCTCAACAACTACATCATATTAGTCATCTAACAGACTCCCATCAGAGCGACACACAGAAGCAACCAGGGTCAACTCCCTGCTCAAGGGCACATCGACAGATCTCCCACAAGGTCAAAAACGGGGGCCCGAACCAGCGATCCATCAGCCGCTGGCCCAAGCTCCTGCCAGGCCACCAGCCCTCTAAGATCACCCCGCACAGCTCCCCAAGAGCTGCCCCTCAACCATCTGAGACCCCCCCCCCCCCCTCTCAAAACATTTCTGTGATCTGATAGGGGTGTCAGTGGACTGACTGTGAACTTTCTAAGAGACTCTGGGTTGAGGTCAGTGATAAAGTATTTTACAGTACTACTGCCAAGAGATGAGCTATAGGTGTACCCACTGTAGGAGTCCCCTCGAAGCCTACCATTAACTATGTATATACCCAGCATCCGAGAGAGATGAAGGAGTTGTGACCCGTTTTTGTTGGTTATGTTGTCGTAGTTGTGTCTAGGGGGGCATATGGGGGAGGGAATGCTGTCACCTCCAGGTTGGTGTTTGACCTCCTGTGTGCTGAGGGTGTCAGGTTCTTGTGCAGTTCTGGCATTTAGGTCTCCACAGACTAATACATGTCTCTGGGCCTGGAAAATGTTGATCTCCCCCTCTAGGATGGAGAAGCTGTCATCGTTAAAGTATGGGGATTCTATTGGGGGGATTTAGGTAGCAGACATGAGGACATTTTTCTCTGTTGAGATCGTTTCCTTTTGAATTTCTAGCCAGATATAAAATGTTCCTGTTTTGACTAATTTAATAGAGTGGGTTATGTCTGCTCTATACCAAATTAGCCTACCCCCTGAGTCTCTTCCCTGTTTCACACCTGGTAGTTTGGTGGATGGGACTACCAGCTTTCTGTAACCTAGAAGGCAACCAGTGGGTCCATCTCCTTTATACTATGTTTCTTGTAGGATGACAATGTCTGTATTTCCAACTTCTTTGATGAAGTCTGGGTTACTGCTCTTTAGGCCAAAGTCAGATGACCTCAGACCTTGTATATTCCAGGATAATATAGTCTCTCTCTCTCTCTCTCTCTCTCTCTCTCTCTCTCTCTCTCTCTCTCTCTCTCTCTCTCTCTCTCTCTCTCTCTCTCTCTCTCTCTCTCTCTCTCTCTCTCTCTCTCTCTCTCTCTCTCTCTCTCTGACACAGATACTAGGGTGCACAGTAAGATGAAAGGAGCATCATGACAGGATGATCCAGCATGCTTAAGGCAATGATTTCCATAAACACACACACACACCTTGCTCTCTCAGACCCTAAAGTCCAGGGCAAATCTTCCTCCCATCCTACTCTCCTCTTCCTTTCTCCTTTATTTGTACATTCTGCACTCTGTCTCACCCTACCATCCTTTAACTGTCCTTTTCTTTCCTGTTTAAAAGCTTTTTTTTCTTTCTCTATTGTCAATTTTCTATAATTATTTCCCTGGGCCAATAATTCCTCACCACACACCACTGGTCAGGTTGAGCAGAAGTGTCTAGTGTAGAGGAGTGTCTAGTGCAGAGGAGTGTCTAGTGTCAAGGAGTGTAGAGGACTGTCAAGTGTAGAGGAGTGTCTAGTGTAGAGAAGTGTATAGTGTAGAGAAGTGTCTACTGTACAGGAGTGTCTAGTGTAGAGCAATGTATAGTGTAGAGGAGCGTCTAGTGGTGTGTAGTCGTGCCTGTCCTCTAGACACTTAGTGGATGTAGTCAGGTCCCCATTAAGGTTATTAGCTGGTATAATGATGACCAGCGCCACACACAGTCTCAGCCTCCAACAGGAATGCAGACCTGTTGCTAGGATACGGACCGAAAACGCAGAGAATAATAGTACTTATAAATATAGCAGCATTTACCACCAAGAAAATAACACCAGAATGAAATGTCTGATGCTTACAGGTAGAAAAGCTTAATTTAATTTAATTTAATTTAAACAGAACAAGCCTTTATTAACAGTAAAGTTAGTCAGATGGGGGAGTGGGGTTACCTTGTTGACATGATGTCAATTTCATTTGACTTCAAACTGTGGGTTTAGATAATGCTCTCTGGGAGTGAAATAACAGAGCTGTTTGATTTCAACCTCGCTTGAGGATGGTTTGTGTGGTAAAACAGAAGATGAGATAGAGAACAAAACAAAAGGAGGGCAGAGAGACAAAAAGAGAGGAAATTGGAGATGAAAGCATCAGTACTTTCCCCCTATGAGCATCATCATATCAGATCTCCCCAGTCCAGTAGATCTCACCAGTAGAGTTGATTTTATGGGGCAGGACGACAAGGGTTAATGAGGACAGCAACACATCTCTCTATATTCAATTCAATTCAAGGGCTTCATTGGCATAGGAAACAAATGTTAACATTGCCAAAGCAAGTGAAGTAGATATCTCTCCCTCCCTCTCTCTCTGTGTGTCCTATTGCCCTCCCCCCCTCTCCCCAGTCTCTCCGGTCTCTCTGGTAATTATACGTTTGGTTTGCTAAGTGCTGATCGTCTTGTCTGTGTGAATCCCAAGGGGGGCAGACAACTGTAGCTCTTTGTGTTGGTCTCTCAGCCTGATCACACAGATGGAACACGTATCACTTTACCTCTGGCGCTGCCCTGTGTCTTTACTGTCTGGAAATATACCTTCAGAAAGTATGGACTTTTTATACATGTTGTTGTGTTACAGGCTGAATTTAAAATGGATTCAATTGAGATTTTGTGTCACTGGCCTACACACAATACCCTATAATGTCAAAGTGGAATTTTGATTTTAGACATTTTTAAATATTAATTACAAATGAAAAGCAGAGGGCCTCTTGAGTGGCGCAGCGGTCTAAGGCACTGCTGTGCTTGAGGCGTCACTACAGACCTGGATTCGTTCCCAGGCTGTGTCACAACTGGCCTTGACAGGGAGTCCCATAGGGTGGTGCACAATTGGCCCAGCATCGTCCGGGTTTGGCCAGGGGGGCTTTACTTGGCTCATCGCGCTCTAGCGACTCCTTGTGGCGGGCCGGGCCTCTGGAGGCTGATTTTGGTCATCAGTTGAACGGTGTTTCCTCCGACACATTGTTGCCGCTGGCTTCCGGGTTAAGCTGGCTGGTGTTAAGAAGCGCGGTTTGGCGGGTCGTGTTTCAGAGGACGTATGACTTGACTTTCGCCTCTCCTGAGCCCGTTGGGGAGTTGCAGCGATGAGATAAGATCATAATTGGATATCATGAAATTGGGGAGAACATTTTTGAAAAAGTAATAAATTAAATAAAAAGGAAAAGCTGAAATGTCTTGAGTCAACCCCTTTATTATGGCCAGCCTAAAGGAGTAAACATGTGCTTAACAAGTCACATGATAAGTTGCATGAACTCACTCTGTGTGCAATACTAGTGTTTAACATGATTTTTGAACGACTACCTCATCTCTGTGCCCCACACATACAATTATCTGTAAGGTCCCTCAGTCGAGCAGTGAATTTCGAACACAGATTCAACCACAGAAACCAATGAGGTTTTCATATGCTTAGCAAAGAACGGAACCTATTGGTAAAAAAAATACATTGTATATCCCATTGAGCATGATGAAGTTATTAATTACACTTTGGATGGTATATCGATACACCCAGTCACTACAAAGATACAGGCGTCCTTCATATATCTTTGTTGTCGGAGAGGAAGGAAACCGCTTAGGGATTTCACCATGAGGACAATGGTGACTTTAAAACAGTTAAAGAGTTTAACGGCTGTGATAGGAGAAAACTCAGGATGGATCAACAACATTGTAGCTACTCCACAAAACAAACCTAAATGACAAAGTGAAAAGAAGGAAGGCTGTACAGAATACAAATATTCCTAAACATGCATCCTGTTTGCTGTAAGGCAAATGTCCTGAATACAAAGTGTTATGTTTGGGGCAAATCCAACACAACACATCACTCAGTACCATTCTTCATATTTTCAAGCACGGTGGTGGCTGCATTATGTTATGGGTATGCTTGTCATCGGCAAGGACTAGGGAGTTTTTTAGGATAAAAATGTATGTTATAGAGCTAACCACAGCCAAAATCCTAGAGGAAAGCTATGTTCAGTCTGCTTTCCAACAGACAATGGGAGACCAATTCACCTTTCAGCAGGACAATAGCCTAAAACACAAGGTCAAATCTACACTGGAGTTGCTTATCAAGACAACGTGAATGTTCCTAAGTGGCCTAGTTACAGTTTTGACTTAAATCGGCATGGAAATCAATGGCAAGACATGAAAATGGTTGTCTAGCAATGATCAACAACCAACTTGACAGAGATTTTTTTTAAAGAATAATGTGCAAATATTGTACAAATCTGGTGTGCAAATCTCTTAGAGACTTAGCCAGAAAGACTCAGAGCTGTTATCGCTGCCAAAGGTGATGTATTGACTCAGGGGTGTGAGTTCTTATGTAAATTAGATATTTCTGTATTTGATTTTCAATACATTTGAAAAAATATTTTCACTTTGTCATTTTGGGGTATTGTGTGTAGATGGGTGAGTAAAACATCAAATTTGAATTCAGACTGTAACACAATTTTTGGGGGAATAAGTCAAGGGGTAGGTAGATATAAAGTCAGGATGTATTGATTTCAAGTTACAATGTTTTGATATGAAGTAACAATGTATTGATATAAAGTCAGGATGTATTGCTATAAAGTTACGATGTGTCGATATAAAGTTACAATTTATTGACATAAAGTTACAATGTATTGACATAAAGTTACAATGTATTGACATAAAGTTACAATGTTTTGCTATAAAGTCAGATGTATTGATATGAAGTCAGATATATTAATATGAGGTCAGATGTATTGATATGAAGTCAGATGTATTGATATGAAGTCAGATGTATTGATATAAAGTCAGATGTATTGATATGAAGTTACAATGTATTGCTATAAAGTTACAATGTATTGCTATAAAGTCAGATGTATTGATATGAAGTCAGATGTATTGATATGAAGTCAGATGCATTGATATGAAGTCAGATGTATTGATATGAAGTCAGATGTATTGATATGAAGTCAGATGTATTGATATAAAGTCAGATGTATTGATATGAAGTCAGATGTATTGATATAAAGTCAGATGTATTGATATAAAGTCAGATGTATTGATATAAAGTCAGATGTATTGATATAAAGTCAGATGTATTGATATGAAGTCATATGTATTGATATAAAGTCATATGTATTGATATGAAGTCATATGTATTGATATGAAGTCAGATGTATTGATATGAAGTCAGATGTATTGATATGAAGTCAGATGTATTGATATGAAGTCAGATGTATTGATATGAAGTCAGATGTATTGATATGAAGTCAGATGTATTGATATGAAGTCAGGTGTATTGATATGAAGTCAGTTGTATTGATATGAAGTCAGATGTATTGATATGAAGTTAGGTGTATTGATATGAAGTCAGATGTATTGATATGAAGTTACAATGTATTGCTATAAAGTCAGATGTATTGATATGAAGTCAGATGTATTGATATGAAGTCAGATGTATTGATATGAAGTCAGGTGTATTGATATGAAGTCAGATATATTAATATGAGGTCAGATGTATTGATATGAAGTCAGATGTATTGATATGAAGTCAGATGTATTGATATAAAGTCAGATGTATTGATATGAAGTTACAATGTATTGCTATAAAGTTACAATGTATTGCTATAAAGTCAGATGTATTGATAAGAAGTCAGATGTATTGATATGAAGTCAGATGTATTGATATGAAGTCAGATGTATTGATATGAAGTCAGATGTATTGATATAAAGTCAGATGTATTGATATGAAGTCAGATGTATTGATATAAAGTCAGATGTATTGATATAAAGTCAGATGTATTGATATAAAGTCAGATGTATTGATATAAAGTCAGATGTATTGATATGAAGTCATATGTATTGATATAAAGTCATATGTATTGATATGAAGTCATATGTATTGATATGAAGTCAGATGTAATGATATGAAGTCAGATGTATTGATATGAAGTCAGATGTATTGATATGAAGTCAGATGTATTGATATGAAGTCAGATGTATTGATATGAAGTCAGATGTATTGATATGAAGTCAGGTGTATTGATATGAAGTCAGGTGTATTGATATGAAGTCAGATGTATTGATATGAAGTTAGGTGTATTGATATGAAGTCAGATGTATTGATATGAAGTTACAATGTATTGCTATAAAGTCAGATGTATTGATATGAAGTCAGATGTATTGATATGAAGTCAGATGTATTGATATGAAGTCAGGTGTATTGATATGAAGTCAGATGTATTGATATGAAGTCAGATGTATTGATATGAAGTCAGATGTATTGATATGAAGTCAGGGTATATTGATATAAAGTCACAATGTGTTGATATAAAATCACAATGTACTGAAATAAAGTCACGATGTATCGATACAAAGTTACAATATATTGATATAAAGTCAGGATGTGTTGAAATAAAGCAGCATCTGTTTTCATCGGCCTCAGAACAATGCATCACCTCTGAGCTTCACATGTTGTCACACATGTATGAATCATGTATGAATTTAGAGCACTGTTAGAAAAGAGAGAGGGTGCTATGGGTAGAGAGAATGATGGAGAGAATGAGAAATTGTAAGATGAAAAAGAGAGTTGGAAGATATTGTGAGAGGGTGTAGTGTGTCAGATCTGTGTCGACTGCCAACACACATTCTACCCCCTCCTCCTTTCAATCCCTTTCTTCAGATCATGTGAAGAATTTATCATCAAGCCATATGATTAGACATGTGTATGATAATGATTTGGTTTTTGCTTATCATTCAGCACAGTGGGAGTAGATTACAGTTAATTACATGTTCTTTAACCTTTTAACCAGGTAAGTTAATTAAGAGCCCATTCTCATTTGCAATAATGACCTCAAGATCTCTGATTTTCCTCCAGGTCAGGGGTTGGTCTCTGATTTTCCTCCAGGTCAGGGGTTGGTCTCTGATTTTCCTCCAGGTCAGGGGTTGGTCTCTGATTCTCCTCCAGGTCAGGGGTTGGTCTCTGATCTTCCTCCAGGTCAGGGGTTGGTCTCTGATTTTCCTCCAGGTCAGGGGTTGGTCTCTGATTTTCCTCCAGGTCAGGTAATTTCTAAAACCGTTTGAATTATGTCTGTGGGTGAACCAGAACTCTTTCTGCAGCGAAATCCATGACAGGAACTGCGAAGGTCTGAAAACTTTTCGTCGTTCGTCATTGCGCAAAGCAAGACCTCAAGATGGCATTTTGAAACGCTCAGTTATCGGCCTTAGCTATATCCGTCTGTAATTTAATTCGATATAGGTGTTAGAAACATCATAACGAAGTTATTTTAAACCGAGTTATATCAGTTTATGCGAGTATATTGCTATTTTCGGAATTTCCTTAGTATTGCGTTTTGGGGATTTGGGAATGTTGTGGCCACATAGCTATTGTTAGTGGCTAATTCCGAAGTTGAAGACGACGTTTTACAACCAAGCAACGATTCTTTTGGACAAAGGACACCTTGCCCAAGATTCTGATGGAAGCTCGTCCAAAAGTAAGAACTATTTATGATGTTATTCCGTATTTATGTGGAAAAATGTAAACGCATTTGTCCGCCGTTATTGCGGCACTAGTCTGGCTGTAACGCACACTGTATGTCTAGTAACGTTAATTTTAAAAATCTAACTCAGCGGTTGCATTAATAACTAATGCATCTTTCATTTGCTGTCCAACCTGTATTTTTTAGTCAATCTAATCGATAAATAGTCGTAAACTTAGGTGCCTTTCCAAGATGGCGCCGGCCAGAATGCATGACCTGTTGCCACTGATCACATTGTATTTGTGCTGCTAAATATGCACATTTTCGAACAAAACCTATATGCATTGTGTAATATGATGTTACAGGACTGTCATCTGACGAAGTATATCAAGGTTAGTCCAAAATTATATATCTTTTGCTGTATTGTTACGATCGCTAACCTGTGCTGCTGGTAAATTGCTTGTGTTTCTGGCTATTGTGCTAAGCTAATATAATGCTATATTGTGTTTTCGCTGTAAAACACTTAAAAAATCTGACATATTGGCTGGATTCACAAGATGTTGGGCTTTCATTTGCTGTACGCTGTGTATTTTTCAGAAATGTTTTAAGATGAGTAATTAGGTATTTGACGTTGGTCTCTGTAATTATTCTGGCAGCTTCGGCACTATTTCAGATTGCAGCTGCAATGTAGAACTGTGATTTATACCTGAAATATGCACATTTTTCTAAAAAAACATATGCTATACAATAAATATGTTATCAGACTGTCATCTTATGAAGTTGTTTCTTGGTTAGTGGCTATTTATATCTTTATTTGGTCGAATTAGTGATGGCTACTGATGGAGTAAAAAACTGGTGGAGTAAAAAAAGTGGTGTCTTTTGCTAACGTGGTTAGCTAATAGATTTACATATTGTGTCTTCCCTGTAAAACATTTTAAAAATCAGAAATGATGGCTGGATTCACAAGATGTGTATCTTTCATCTGGTGTCTTGGACTTGTGATTTAATGATATTTAGATGCTAGTATTTACTTGTGACGCTATGCTAGGCTATGCTAGTCAGCTTTTTTACTGTGGGGGGTGCTCCCGGATCCGGGTTTGGGAGGAATTAGAGGTTAATAGTTGATTCTAAGATTTATATTTCATCATGTATATGTGTTTGCTGTTTGTTATTTGTCATAGATACAAAAATATTGGAGAGGTGGTTTATCCATACATTTCCATTTTGAATAGATATCTCTTTGTGCTGTTGTTTGTTTAGAGTTTTCCAATTTTCCCAGAAGTGGTTAGATTCTATGGATTCTTCAATTACATTGAGCTGATTTCGGATGTGCAGATCCTTCTTTTTCCTTCGAGTATTTCTGTATTGTTTTAGTAATTCACCATAGTGAAGGTGTAGCCTCAGATTTTCAGGGTTTTTGGTTGGATAGGTTTCTCAATTTCTTTCTTAGGTTTTTGCATTCTTCATCAAACCATTTGTCATTGTTGTTAATTTTCTTAGGTTGTCTGCTTGAAATTGTTAGATTTGATAGGGAAGCTGATAGGTCAAATATACTGTTTAGGCTTTCTGCTGCCAAGTTTACACCTTACAGTGAAACCTTTTGTCCAGGAAATTGTCTAGAAGGGATTGAATTTGTTGTTTCCTAATTGATTTTTGGTAGATTTCCACACTTTTTTCCTTCCATCTATAGCGTTACTTAATATTATTCAGTTTCTTTGGCTTTGATGCCTCATGATTGAGTATAACTCTGTTCAAGTAGAGCGTGATTTTTCTGTGATCTTTATTTTAGATTTTTTTTTAAATGTATTGAATATTTAAAAAATGCAATATACTTGCAGTGAAGCCGCTCAACAACTACATCATATTAGTCATCTAACAGACTCCCATCAGAGCGACACACAGAAGCAACCAGGGTCAACTCCCTGCTCAAGGGCACATCGACAGATCTCCCACAAGGTCAAAAACGGGGGCCCGAACCAGCGATCCATCAGCCGCTGGCCCAAGCTCCTGCCAGGCCACCAGCCCTCTAAGATCACCCCGCACAGCTCCCCAAGAGCTGCCCCTCAACCATCTGAGACCCCCCCCCCCCCCTCTCAAAACATTTCTGTGATCTGATAGGGGTGTCAGTGGACTGACTGTGAACTTTCTAAGAGACTCTGGGTTGAGGTCAGTGATAAAGTATTTTACAGTACTACTGCCAAGAGATGAGCTATAGGTGTACCCACTGTAGGAGTCCCCTCGAAGCCTACCATTAACTATGTATATACCCAGCATCCGAGAGAGATGAAGGAGTTGTGACCCGTTTTTGTTGGTTATGTTGTCGTAGTTGTGTCTAGGGGGGCATATGGGGGAGGGAATGCTGTCACCTCCAGGTTGGTGTTTGACCTCCTGTGTGCTGAGGGTGTCAGGTTCTTGTGCAGTTCTGGCATTTAGGTCTCCACAGACTAATACATGTCTCTGGGCCTGGAAAATGTTGATCTCCCCCTCTAGGATGGAGAAGCTGTCATCGTTAAAGTATGGGGATTCTATTGGGGGGATTTAGGTAGCAGACATGAGGACATTTTTCTCTGTTGAGATCGTTTCCTTTTGAATTTCTAGCCAGATATAAAATGTTCCTGTTTTGACTAATTTAATAGAGTGGGTTATGTCTGCTCTATACCAAATTAGCCTACCCCCTGAGTCTCTTCCCTGTTTCACACCTGGTAGTTTGGTGGATGGGACTACCAGCTTTCTGTAACCTAGAAGGCAACCAGTGGGTCCATCTCCTTTATACTATGTTTCTTGTAGGATGACAATGTCTGTATTTCCAACTTCTTTGATGAAGTCTGGGTTACTGCTCTTTAGGCCAAAGTCAGATGACCTCAGACCTTGTATATTCCAGGATAATATAGTCTCTCTCTCTCTCTCTCTCTCTCTCTCTCTCTCTCTCTCTCTCTCTCTCTCTCTCTCTCTCTCTCTCTCTCTCTCTCTCTCTCTCTCTCTCTCTCTCTCTCTCTCTCTCGTCTCTCTCTCTCTCTCTCTCTCTCTCTCTCTCTCTCTCTCTCTCTCTCTCTCTCTCTCTCTCTCTCTCTGACACAGATACTAGGGTGCACAGTAAGATGAAAGGAGCATCATGACAGGATGATCCAGCATGCTTAAGGCAATGATTTCCATAAACACACACACACACCTTGCTCTCTCAGACCCTAAAGTCCAGGGCAAATCTTCCTCCCATCCTACTCTCCTCTTCCTTTCTCCTTTATTTGTACATTCTGCACTCTGTCTCACCCTACCATCCTTTAACTGTCCTTTTCTTTCCTGTTTAAAAGCTTTTTTTTCTTTCTCTATTGTCAATTTTCTATAATTATTTCCCTGGGCCAATAATTCCTCACCACACACCACTGGTCAGGTTGAGCAGAAGTGTCTAGTGTAGAGGAGTGTCTAGTGCAGAGGAGTGTCTAGTGTCAAGGAGTGTAGAGGACTGTCAAGTGTAGAGGAGTGTCTAGTGTAGAGAAGTGTATAGTGTAGAGAAGTGTCTACTGTACAGGAGTGTCTAGTGTAGAGCAATGTATAGTGTAGAGGAGCGTCTAGTGGTGTGTAGTCGTGCCTGTCCTCTAGACACTTAGTGGATGTAGTCAGGTCCCCATTAAGGTTATTAGCTGGTATAATGATGACCAGCGCCACACACAGTCTCAGCCTCCAACAGGAATGCAGACCTGTTGCTAGGATACGGACCGAAAACGCAGAGAATAATAGTACTTATAAATATAGCAGCATTTACCACCAAGAAAATAACACCAGAATGAAATGTCTGATGCTTACAGGTAGAAAAGCTTAATTTAATTTAATTTAATTTAAACAGAACAAGCCTTTATTAACAGTAAAGTTAGTCAGATGGGGGAGTGGGGTTACCTTGTTGACATGATGTCAATTTCATTTGACTTCAAACTGTGGGTTTAGATAATGCTCTCTGGGAGTGAAATAACAGAGCTGTTTGATTTCAACCTCGCTTGAGGATGGTTTGTGTGGTAAAACAGAAGATGAGATAGAGAACAAAACAAAAGGAGGGCAGAGAGACAAAAAGAGAGGAAATTGGAGATGAAAGCATCAGTACTTTCCCCCTATGAGCATCATCATATCAGATCTCCCCAGTCCAGTAGATCTCACCAGTAGAGTTGATTTTATGGGGCAGGACGACAAGGGTTAATGAGGACAGCAACACATCTCTCTATATTCAATTCAATTCAAGGGCTTCATTGGCATAGGAAACAAATGTTAACATTGCCAAAGCAAGTGAAGTAGATATCTCTCCCTCCCTCTCTCTCTGTGTGTCCTATTGCCCTCCCCCCCTCTCCCCAGTCTCTCCGGTCTCTCTGGTAATTATACGTTTGGTTTGCTAAGTGCTGATCGTCTTGTCTGTGTGAATCCCAAGGGGGGCAGACAACTGTAGCTCTTTGTGTTGGTCTCTCAGCCTGATCACACAGATGGAACACGTATCACTTTACCTCTGGCGCTGCCCTGTGTCTTTACTGTCTGGAAATATACCTTCAGAAAGTATGGACTTTTTATACATGTTGTTGTGTTACAGGCTGAATTTAAAATGGATTCAATTGAGATTTTGTGTCACTGGCCTACACACAATACCCTATAATGTCAAAGTGGAATTTTGATTTTAGACATTTTTAAATATTAATTACAAATGAAAAGCAGAGGGCCTCTTGAGTGGCGCAGCGGTCTAAGGCACTGCTGTGCTTGAGGCGTCACTACAGACCTGGATTCGTTCCCAGGCTGTGTCACAACTGGCCTTGACAGGGAGTCCCATAGGGTGGTGCACAATTGGCCCAGCATCGTCCGGGTTTGGCCAGGGGGGCTTTACTTGGCTCATCGCGCTCTAGCGACTCCTTGTGGCGGGCCGGGCCTCTGGAGGCTGATTTTGGTCATCAGTTGAACGGTGTTTCCTCCGACACATTGTTGCCGCTGGCTTCCGGGTTAAGCTGGCTGGTGTTAAGAAGCGCGGTTTGGCGGGTCGTGTTTCAGAGGACGTATGACTTGACTTTCGCCTCTCCTGAGCCCGTTGGGGAGTTGCAGCGATGAGATAAGATCATAATTGGATATCATGAAATTGGGGAGAACATTTTTGAAAAAGTAATAAATTAAATAAAAAGGAAAAGCTGAAATGTCTTGAGTCAACCCCTTTATTATGGCCAGCCTAAAGGAGTAAACATGTGCTTAACAAGTCACATGATAAGTTGCATGAACTCACTCTGTGTGCAATACTAGTGTTTAACATGATTTTTGAACGACTACCTCATCTCTGTGCCCCACACATACAATTATCTGTAAGGTCCCTCAGTCGAGCAGTGAATTTCGAACACAGATTCAACCACAGAAACCAATGAGGTTTTCATATGCTTAGCAAAGAACGGAACCTATTGGTAAAAAAAATACATTGTATATCCCATTGAGCATGATGAAGTTATTAATTACACTTTGGATGGTATATCGATACACCCAGTCACTACAAAGATACAGGCGTCCTTCATATATCTTTGTTGTCGGAGAGGAAGGAAACCGCTTAGGGATTTCACCATGAGGACAATGGTGACTTTAAAACAGTTAAAGAGTTTAACGGCTGTGATAGGAGAAAACTCAGGATGGATCAACAACATTGTAGCTACTCCACAAAACAAACCTAAATGACAAAGTGAAAAGAAGGAAGGCTGTACAGAATACAAATATTCCTAAACATGCATCCTGTTTGCTGTAAGGCAAATGTCCTGAATACAAAGTGTTATGTTTGGGGCAAATCCAACACAACACATCACTCAGTACCATTCTTCATATTTTCAAGCACGGTGGTGGCTGCATTATGTTATGGGTATGCTTGTCATCGGCAAGGACTAGGGAGTTTTTTAGGATAAAAATGTATGTTATAGAGCTAACCACAGCCAAAATCCTAGAGGAAAGCTATGTTCAGTCTGCTTTCCAACAGACAATGGGAGACCAATTCACCTTTCAGCAGGACAATAGCCTAAAACACAAGGTCAAATCTACACTGGAGTTGCTTATCAAGACAACGTGAATGTTCCTAAGTGGCCTAGTTACAGTTTTGACTTAAATCGGCATGGAAATCAATGGCAAGACATGAAAATGGTTGTCTAGCAATGATCAACAACCAACTTGACAGAGATTTTTTTTAAAGAATAATGTGCAAATATTGTACAAATCTGGTGTGCAAATCTCTTAGAGACTTAGCCAGAAAGACTCAGAGCTGTTATCGCTGCCAAAGGTGATGTATTGACTCAGGGGTGTGAGTTCTTATGTAAATTAGATATTTCTGTATTTGATTTTCAATACATTTGAAAAAATATTTTCACTTTGTCATTTTGGGGTATTGTGTGTAGATGGGTGAGTAAAACATCAAATTTGAATTCAGACTGTAACACAATTTTTGGGGGAATAAGTCAAGGGGTAGGTAGATATAAAGTCAGGATGTATTGATTTCAAGTTACAATGTTTTGATATGAAGTAACAATGTATTGATATAAAGTCAGGATGTATTGCTATAAAGTTACGATGTGTCGATATAAAGTTACAATTTATTGACATAAAGTTACAATGTATTGACATAAAGTTACAATGTATTGACATAAAGTTACAATGTTTTGCTATAAAGTCAGATGTATTGATATGAAGTCAGATATATTAATATGAGGTCAGATGTATTGATATGAAGTCAGATGTATTGATATGAAGTCAGATGTATTGATATAAAGTCAGATGTATTGATATGAAGTTACAATGTATTGCTATAAAGTTACAATGTATTGCTATAAAGTCAGATGTATTGATATGAAGTCAGATGTATTGATATGAAGTCAGATGTATTGATATGAAGTCAGATGTATTGATATGAAGTCAGATGTATTGATATGAAGTCAGATGTATTGATATAAAGTCAGATGTATTGATATGAAGTCAGATGTATTGATATAAAGTCAGATGTATTGATATAAAGTCAGATGTATTGATATAAAGTCAGATGTATTGATATAAAGTCAGATGTATTGATATGAAGTCATATGTATTGATATAAAGTCATATGTATTGATATGAAGTCATATGTATTGATATGAAGTCAGATGTATTGATATGAAGTCAGATGTATTGATATGAAGTCAGATGTATTGATATGAAGTCAGATGTATTGATATGAAGTCAGATGTATTGATATGAAGTCAGATGTATTGATATGAAGTCAGGTGTATTGATATGAAGTCATGTGTATTGATATGAAGTCAGATGTATTGATATGAAGTTAGGTGTATTGATATGAAGTCAGATGTATTGATATGAAGTTACAATGTATTGCTATAAAGTCAGATGTATTGATATGAAGTCAGATGTATTGATATGAAGTCAGATGTATTGATATGAAGTCAGGTGTATTGATATGAAGTCAGATATATTAATATGAGGTCAGATGTATTGATATGAAGTCAGATGTATTGATATGAAGTCAGATGTATTGATATAAAGTCAGATGTATTGATATGAAGTTACAATGTATTGCTATAAAGTTACAATGTATTGCTATAAAGTCAGATGTATTGATAAGAAGTCAGATGTATTGATATGAAGTCAGATGTATTGATATGAAGTCAGATGTATTGATATGAAGTCAGATGTATTGATATAAAGTCAGATGTATTGATATGAAGTCAGATGTATTGATATAAAGTCAGATGTATTGATATAAAGTCAGATGTATTGATATAAAGTCAGATGTATTGATATAAAGTCAGATGTATTGATATGAAGTCATATGTATTGATATAAAGTCATATGTATTGATATGAAGTCATATGTATTGATATGAAGTCAGATGTAATGATATGAAGTCAGATGTATTGATATGAAGTCAGATGTATTGATATGAAGTCAGATGTATTGATATGAAGTCAGATGTATTGATATGAAGTCAGATGTATTGATATGAAGTCAGGTGTATTGATATGAAGTCAGGTGTATTGATATGAAGTCAGATGTATTGATATGAAGTTAGGTGTATTGATATGAAGTCAGATGTATTGATATGAAGTTACAATGTATTGCTATAAAGTCAGATGTATTGATATGAAGTCAGATGTATTGATATGAAGTCAGATGTATTGATATGAAGTCAGGTGTATTGATATGAAGTCAGATGTATTGATATGAAGTCAGATGTATTGATATGAAGTCAGATGTATTGATATGAAGTCAGGGTATATTGATATAAAGTCACAATGTGTTGATATAAAATCACAATGTACTGAAATAAAGTCACGATGTATCGATACAAAGTTACAATATATTGATATAAAGTCAGGATGTGTTGAAATAAAGCAGCATCTGTTTTCATCGGCCTCAGAACAATGCATCACCTCTGAGCTTCACATGTTGTCACACATGTATGAATCATGTATGAATTTAGAGCACTGTTAGAAAAGAGAGAGGGTGCTATGGGTAGAGAGAATGATGGAGAGAATGAGAAATTGTAAGATGAAAAAGAGAGTTGGAAGATATTGTGAGAGGGTGTAGTGTGTCAGATCTGTGTCGACTGCCAACACACATTCTACCCCCTCCTCCTTTCAATCCCTTTCTTCAGATCATGTGAAGAATTTATCATCAAGCCATATGATTAGACATGTGTATGATAATGATTTGGTTTTTGCTTATCATTCAGCACAGTGGGAGTAGATTACAGTTAATTACATGTTCTTTAACCTTTTAACCAGGTAAGTTAATTAAGAGCCCATTCTCATTTGCAATAATGACCTCAAGATCTCTGATTTTCCTCCAGGTCAGGGGTTGGTCTCTGATTTTCCTCCAGGTCAGGGGTTGGTCTCTGATTTTCCTCCAGGTCAGGGGTTGGTCTCTGATTCTCCTCCAGGTCAGGGGTTGGTCTCTGATCTTCCTCCAGGTCAGGGGTTGGTCTCTGATTTTCCTCCAGGTCAGGGGTTGGTCTCTGATTTTCCTCCAGGTCAGGTAATTTCTAAAACCGTTTGAATTATGTCTGTGGGTGAACCAGAACTCTTTCTGCAGCGAAATCCATGACAGGAACTGCGAAGGTCTGAAAACTTTTCGTCGTTCGTCATTGCGCAAAGCAAGACCTCAAGATGGCATTTTGAAACGCTCAGTTATCGGCCTTAGCTATATCCGTCTGTAATTTAATTCGATATAGGTGTTAGAAACATCATAACGAAGTTATTTTAAACCGAGTTATATCAGTTTATGCGAGTATATTGCTATTTTCGGAATTTCCTTAGTATTGCGTTTTGGGGATTTGGGAATGTTGTGGCCACATAGCTATTGTTAGTGGCTAATTCCGAAGTTGAAGACGACGTTTTACAACCAAGCAACGATTCTTTTGGACAAAGGACACCTTGCCCAAGATTCTGATGGAAGCTCGTCCAAAAGTAAGAACTATTTATGATGTTATTCCGTATTTATGTGGAAAAATGTAAACGCATTTGTCCGCCGTTATTGCGGCACTAGTCTGGCTGTAACGCACACTGTATGTCTAGTAACGTTAATTTTAAAAATCTAACTCAGCGGTTGCATTAATAACTAATGCATCTTTCATTTGCTGTCCAACCTGTATTTTTTAGTCAATCTAATCGATAAATAGTCGTAAACTTAGGTGCCTTTCCAAGATGGCGCCGGCCAGAATGCATGACCTGTTGCCACTGATCACATTGTATTTGTGCTGCTAAATATGCACATTTTCGAACAAAACCTATATGCATTGTGTAATATGATGTTACAGGACTGTCATCTGACGAAGTATATCAAGGTTAGTCCAAAATTATATATCTTTTGCTGTATTGTTACGATCGCTAACCTGTGCTGCTGGTAAATTGCTTGTGTTTCTGGCTATTGTGCTAAGCTAATATAATGCTATATTGTGTTTTCGCTGTAAAACACTTAAAAAATCTGACATATTGGCTGGATTCACAAGATGTTGGGCTTTCATTTGCTGTACGCTGTGTATTTTTCAGAAATGTTTTAAGATGAGTAATTAGGTATTTGACGTTGGTCTCTGTAATTATTCTGGCAGCTTCGGCACTATTTCAGATTGCAGCTGCAATGTAGAACTGTGATTTATACCTGAAATATGCACATTTTTCTAAAAAAACATATGCTATACAATAAATATGTTATCAGACTGTCATCTTATGAAGTTGTTTCTTGGTTAGTGGCTATTTATATCTTTATTTGGTCGAATTAGTGATGGCTACTGATGGAGTAAAAAACTGGTGGAGTAAAAAAAGTGGTGTCTTTTGCTAACGTGGTTAGCTAATAGATTTACATATTGTGTCTTCCCTGTAAAACATTTTAAAAATCAGAAATGATGGCTGGATTCACAAGATGTGTATCTTTCATCTGGTGTCTTGGACTTGTGATTTAATGATATTTAGATGCTAGTATTTACTTGTGACGCTATGCTAGGCTATGCTAGTCAGCTTTTTTACTGTGGGGGGTGCTCCCGGATCCGGGTTTGGGAGGAATTAGAGGTTAATAGTTGATTCTAAGATTTATATTTCATCATGTATATGTGTTTGCTGTTTGTTATTTGTCATAGATACAAAAATATTGGAGAGGTGGTTTATCCATACATTTCCATTTTGAATAGATATCTCTTTGTGCTGTTGTTTGTTTAGAGTTTTCCAATTTTCCCAGAAGTGGTTAGATTCTATGGATTCTTCAATTACATTGAGCTGATTTCGGATGTGCAGATCCTTCTTTTTCCTTCGAGTATTTCTGTATTGTTTTAGTAATTCACCATAGTGAAGGTGTAGCCTCAGATTTTCAGGGTTTTTGGTTGGATAGGTTTCTCAATTTCTTTCTTAGGTTTTTGCATTCTTCATCAAACCATTTGTCATTGTTGTTAATTTTCTTAGGTTGTCTGCTTGAAATTGTTAGATTTGATAGGGAAGCTGATAGGTCAAATATACTGTTTAGGCTTTCTGCTGCCAAGTTTACACCTTACAGTGAAACCTTTTGTCCAGGAAATTGTCTAGAAGGGATTGAATTTGTTGTTTCCTAATTGATTTTTGGTAGATTTCCACACTTTTTTCCTTCCATCTATAGCGTTACTTAATATTATTCAGTTTCTTTGGCTTTGATGCCTCATGATTGAGTATAACTCTGTTCAAGTAGAGCGTGATTTTTCTGTGATCTTTATTTTAGATTTTTTTTTAAATGTATTGAATATTTAAAAAATGCAATATACTTGCAGTGAAGCCGCTCAACAACTACATCATATTAGTCATCTAACAGACTCCCATCAGAGCGACACACAGAAGCAACCAGGGTCAACTCCCTGCTCAAGGGCACATCGACAGATCTCCCACAAGGTCAAAAACGGGGGCCCGAACCAGCGATCCATCAGCCGCTGGCCCAAGCTCCTGCCAGGCCACCAGCCCTCTAAGATCACCCCGCACAGCTCCCCAAGAGCTGCCCCTCAACCATCTGAGACCCCCCCCCCCCCTCTCAAAACATTTCTGTGATCTGATAGGGGTGTCAGTGGACTGACTGTGAACTTTCTAAGAGACTCTGGGTTGAGGTCAGTGATAAAGTATTTTACAGTACTACTGCCAAGAGATGAGCTATAGGTGTACCCACTGTAGGAGTCCCCTCGAAGCCTACCATTAACTATGTATATACCCAGCATCCGAGAGAGATGAAGGAGTTGTGACCCGTTTTTGTTGGTTATGTTGTCGTAGTTGTGTCTAGGGGGGCATATGGGGGAGGGAATGCTGTCACCTCCAGGTTGGTGTTTGACCTCCTGTGTGCTGAGGGTGTCAGGTTCTTGTGCAGTTCTGGCATTTAGGTCTCCACAGACTAATACATGTCTCTGGGCCTGGAAAATGTTGATCTCCCCCTCTAGGATGGAGAAGCTGTCATCGTTAAAGTATGGGGATTCTATTGGGGGGATTTAGGTAGCAGACATGAGGACATTTTTCTCTGTTGAGATCGTTTCCTTTTGAATTTCTAGCCAGATATAAAATGTTCCTGTTTTGACTAATTTAATAGAGTGGGTTATGTCTGCTCTATACCAAATTAGCCTACCCCCTGAGTCTCTTCCCTGTTTCACACCTGGTAGTTTGGTGGATGGGACTACCAGCTTTCTGTAACCTAGAAGGCAACCAGTGGGTCCATCTCCTTTATACTATGTTTCTTGTAGGATGACAATGTCTGTATTTCCAACTTCTTTGATGAAGTCTGGGTTACTGCTCTTTAGGCCAAAGTCAGATGACCTCAGACCTTGTATATTCCAGGATAATATAGTCTCTCTCTCTCTCTCTCTCTCTCTCTCTCTCTCTCTCTCTCTCTCTCTCTCTCTCTCTCTCTCTCTCTCTCTCTCTCTCTCTCTCTCTCTCTCTCTCTCTCTCTCTCTCTCTCTCTGTCTCTCTCTCTCTCTCTCTCTCTCTCTCTCTCTCTCTCTCTCTCTCTCTCTCTCTCTCTCTCTCTCTCTCTCTCTCTCTGACACAGATACTAGGGTGCACAGTAAGATGAAAGGAGCATCATGACAGGATGATCCAGCATGCTTAAGGCAATGATTTCCATAAACACACACACACACCTTGCTCTCTCAGACCCTAAAGTCCAGGGCAAATCTTCCTCCCATCCTACTCTCCTCTTCCTTTCTCCTTTATTTGTACATTCTGCACTCTGTCTCACCCTACCATCCTTTAACTGTCCTTTTCTTTCCTGTTTAAAAGCTTTTTTTTCTTTCTCTATTGTCAATTTTCTATAATTATTTCCCTGGGCCAATAATTCCTCACCACACACCACTGGTCAGGTTGAGCAGAAGTGTCTAGTGTAGAGGAGTGTCTAGTGCAGAGGAGTGTCTAGTGTCAAGGAGTGTAGAGGACTGTCAAGTGTAGAGGAGTGTCTAGTGTAGAGAAGTGTATAGTGTAGAGAAGTGTCTACTGTACAGGAGTGTCTAGTGTAGAGCAATGTATAGTGTAGAGGAGCGTCTAGTGGTGTGTAGTCGTGCCTGTCCTCTAGACACTTAGTGGATGTAGTCAGGTCCCCATTAAGGTTATTAGCTGGTATAATGATGACCAGCGCCACACACAGTCTCAGCCTCCAACAGGAATGCAGACCTGTTGCTAGGATACGGACCGAAAACGCAGAGAATAATAGTACTTATAAATATAGCAGCATTTACCACCAAGAAAATAACACCAGAATGAAATGTCTGATGCTTACAGGTAGAAAAGCTTAATTTAATTTAATTTAATTTAAACAGAACAAGCCTTTATTAACAGTAAAGTTAGTCAGATGGGGGAGTGGGGTTACCTTGTTGACATGATGTCAATTTCATTTGACTTCAAACTGTGGGTTTAGATAATGCTCTCTGGGAGTGAAATAACAGAGCTGTTTGATTTCAACCTCGCTTGAGGATGGTTTGTGTGGTAAAACAGAAGATGAGATAGAGAACAAAACAAAAGGAGGGCAGAGAGACAAAAAGAGAGGAAATTGGAGATGAAAGCATCAGTACTTTCCCCCTATGAGCATCATCATATCAGATCTCCCCAGTCCAGTAGATCTCACCAGTAGAGTTGATTTTATGGGGCAGGACGACAAGGGTTAATGAGGACAGCAACACATCTCTCTATATTCAATTCAATTCAAGGGCTTCATTGGCATAGGAAACAAATGTTAACATTGCCAAAGCAAGTGAAGTAGATATCTCTCCCTCCCTCTCTCTCTGTGTGTCCTATTGCCCTCCCCCCCTCTCCCCAGTCTCTCCGGTCTCTCTGGTAATTATACGTTTGGTTTGCTAAGTGCTGATCGTCTTGTCTGTGTGAATCCCAAGGGGGGCAGACAACTGTAGCTCTTTGTGTTGGTCTCTCAGCCTGATCACACAGATGGAACACGTATCACTTTACCTCTGGCGCTGCCCTGTGTCTTTACTGTCTGGAAATATACCTTCAGAAAGTATGGACTTTTTATACATGTTGTTGTGTTACAGGCTGAATTTAAAATGGATTCAATTGAGATTTTGTGTCACTGGCCTACACACAATACCCTATAATGTCAAAGTGGAATTTTGATTTTAGACATTTTTAAATATTAATTACAAATGAAAAGCAGAGGGCCTCTTGAGTGGCGCAGCGGTCTAAGGCACTGCTGTGCTTGAGGCGTCACTACAGACCTGGATTCGTTCCCAGGCTGTGTCACAACTGGCCTTGACAGGGAGTCCCATAGGGTGGTGCACAATTGGCCCAGCATCGTCCGGGTTTGGCCAGGGGGGCTTTACTTGGCTCATCGCGCTCTAGCGACTCCTTGTGGCGGGCCGGGCCTCTGGAGGCTGATTTTGGTCATCAGTTGAACGGTGTTTCCTCCGACACATTGTTGCCGCTGGCTTCCGGGTTAAGCTGGCTGGTGTTAAGAAGCGCGGTTTGGCGGGTCGTGTTTCAGAGGACGTATGACTTGACTTTCGCCTCTCCTGAGCCCGTTGGGGAGTTGCAGCGATGAGATAAGATCATAATTGGATATCATGAAATTGGGGAGAACATTTTTGAAAAAGTAATAAATTAAATAAAAAGGAAAAGCTGAAATGTCTTGAGTCAACCCCTTTATTATGGCCAGCCTAAAGGAGTAAACATGTGCTTAACAAGTCACATGATAAGTTGCATGAACTCACTCTGTGTGCAATACTAGTGTTTAACATGATTTTTGAACGACTACCTCATCTCTGTGCCCCACACATACAATTATCTGTAAGGTCCCTCAGTCGAGCAGTGAATTTCGAACACAGATTCAACCACAGAAACCAATGAGGTTTTCATATGCTTAGCAAAGAACGGAACCTATTGGTAAAAAAAATACATTGTATATCCCATTGAGCATGATGAAGTTATTAATTACACTTTGGATGGTATATCGATACACCCAGTCACTACAAAGATACAGGCGTCCTTCATATATCTTTGTTGTCGGAGAGGAAGGAAACCGCTTAGGGATTTCACCATGAGGACAATGGTGACTTTAAAACAGTTAAAGAGTTTAACGGCTGTGATAGGAGAAAACTCAGGATGGATCAACAACATTGTAGCTACTCCACAAAACAAACCTAAATGACAAAGTGAAAAGAAGGAAGGCTGTACAGAATACAAATATTCCTAAACATGCATCCTGTTTGCTGTAAGGCAAATGTCCTGAATACAAAGTGTTATGTTTGGGGCAAATCCAACACAACACATCACTCAGTACCATTCTTCATATTTTCAAGCACGGTGGTGGCTGCATTATGTTATGGGTATGCTTGTCATCGGCAAGGACTAGGGAGTTTTTTAGGATAAAAATGTATGTTATAGAGCTAACCACAGCCAAAATCCTAGAGGAAAGCTATGTTCAGTCTGCTTTCCAACAGACAATGGGAGACCAATTCACCTTTCAGCAGGACAATAGCCTAAAACACAAGGTCAAATCTACACTGGAGTTGCTTATCAAGACAACGTGAATGTTCCTAAGTGGCCTAGTTACAGTTTTGACTTAAATCGGCATGGAAATCAATGGCAAGACATGAAAATGGTTGTCTAGCAATGATCAACAACCAACTTGACAGAGATTTTTTTTAAAGAATAATGTGCAAATATTGTACAAATCTGGTGTGCAAATCTCTTAGAGACTTAGCCAGAAAGACTCAGAGCTGTTATCGCTGCCAAAGGTGATGTATTGACTCAGGGGTGTGAGTTCTTATGTAAATTAGATATTTCTGTATTTGATTTTCAATACATTTGAAAAAATATTTTCACTTTGTCATTTTGGGGTATTGTGTGTAGATGGGTGAGTAAAACATCAAATTTGAATTCAGACTGTAACACAATTTTTGGGGGAATAAGTCAAGGGGTAGGTAGATATAAAGTCAGGATGTATTGATTTCAAGTTACAATGTTTTGATATGAAGTAACAATGTATTGATATAAAGTCAGGATGTATTGCTATAAAGTTACGATGTGTCGATATAAAGTTACAATTTATTGACATAAAGTTACAATGTATTGACATAAAGTTACAATGTATTGACATAAAGTTACAATGTTTTGCTATAAAGTCAGATGTATTGATATGAAGTCAGATATATTAATATGAGGTCAGATGTATTGATATGAAGTCAGATGTATTGATATGAAGTCAGATGTATTGATATAAAGTCAGATGTATTGATATGAAGTTACAATGTATTGCTATAAAGTTACAATGTATTGCTATAAAGTCAGATGTATTGATATGAAGTCAGATGTATTGATATGAAGTCAGATGTATTGATATGAAGTCAGATGTATTGATATGAAGTCAGATGTATTGATATGAAGTCAGATGTATTGATATAAAGTCAGATGTATTGATATGAAGTCAGATGTATTGATATAAAGTCAGATGTATTGATATAAAGTCAGATGTATTGATATAAAGTCAGATGTATTGATATAAAGTCAGATGTATTGATATGAAGTCATATGTATTGATATAAAGTCATATGTATTGATATGAAGTCATATGTATTGATATGAAGTCAGATGTATTGATATGAAGTCAGATGTATTGATATGAAGTCAGATGTATTGATATGAAGTCAGATGTATTGATATGAAGTCAGATGTATTGATATGAAGTCAGGTGTATTGATATGAAGTCAGGTGTATTGATATGAAGTCAGATGTATTGATATGAAGTTAGGTGTATTGATATGAAGTCAGATGTATTGATATGAAGTTACAATGTATTGCTATAAAGTCAGATGTATTGATATGAAGTCAGATGTATTGATATGAAGTCAGATGTATTGATATGAAGTCAGGTGTATTGATATGAAGTCAGATATATTAATATGAGGTCAGATGTATTGATATGAAGTCAGATGTATTGATATGAAGTCAGATGTATTGATATAAAGTCAGATGTATTGATATGAAGTTACAATGTATTGCTATAAAGTTACAATGTATTGCTATAAAGTCAGATGTATTGATAAGAAGTCAGATGTATTGATATGAAGTCAGATGTATTGATATGAAGTCAGATGTATTGATATGAAGTCAGATGTATTGATATAAAGTCAGATGTATTGATATGAAGTCAGATGTATTGATATAAAGTCAGATGTATTGATATAAAGTCAGATGTATTGATATAAAGTCAGATGTATTGATATGAAGTCATATGTATTGATATAAAGTCATATGTATTGATATGAAGTCATATGTATTGATATGAAGTCAGATGTAATGATATGAAGTCAGATGTATTGATATGAAGTCAGATGTATTGATATGAAGTCAGATGTATTGATATGAAGTCAGATGTATTGATATGAAGTCAGATGTATTGATATGAAGTCAGGTGTATTGATATGAAGTCAGGTGTATTGATATGAAGTCAGATGTATTGATATGAAGTTAGGTGTATTGATATGAAGTCAGATGTATTGATATGAAGTTACAATGTATTGCTATAAAGTCAGATGTATTGATATGAAGTCAGATGTATTGATATGAAGTCAGATGTATTGATATGAAGTCAGGTGTATTGATATGAAGTCAGATGTATTGATATGAAGTCAGATGTATTGATATGAAGTCAGATGTATTGATATGAAGTCAGGGTATATTGATATAAAGTCACAATGTGTTGATATAAAATCACAATGTACTGAAATAAAGTCACGATGTATCGATACAAAGTTACAATATATTGATATAAAGTCAGGATGTGTTGAAATAAAGCAGCATCTGTTTTCATCGGCCTCAGAACAATGCATCACCTCTGAGCTTCACATGTTGTCACACATGTATGAATCATGTATGAATTTAGAGCACTGTTAGAAAAGAGAGAGGGTGCTATGGGTAGAGAGAATGATGGAGAGAATGAGAAATTGTAAGATGAAAAAGAGAGTTGGAAGATATTGTGAGAGGGTGTAGTGTGTCAGATCTGTGTCGACTGCCAACACACATTCTACCCCCTCCTCCTTTCAATCCCTTTCTTCAGATCATGTGAAGAATTTATCATCAAGCCATATGATTAGACATGTGTATGATAATGATTTGGTTTTTGCTTATCATTCAGCACAGTGGGAGTAGATTACAGTTAATTACATGTTCTTTAACCTTTTAACCAGGTAAGTTAATTAAGAGCCCATTCTCATTTGCAATAATGACCTCAAGATCTCTGATTTTCCTCCAGGTCAGGGGTTGGTCTCTGATTTTCCTCCAGGTCAGGGGTTGGTCTCTGATTTTCCTCCAGGTCAGGGGTTGGTCTCTGATTCTCCTCCAGGTCAGGGGTTGGTCTCTGATCTTCCTCCAGGTCAGGGGTTGGTCTCTGATTTTCCTCCAGGTCAGGGGTTGGTCTCTGATTTTCCTCCAGGTCAGGGGTTGGTCTCTGATCTTCCTCCAGGTCAGGGGTTGGTCTCTGATCTTCCTCCAGGTCAGGGGTTGGTCTCTGATCTTCCTCCAGGTCAGGGGTTGGTCTCTGATCTTCCTCCAGGTCAGGGGTTGGTCTCTGATTTTCCTCCAGGTCAGGGGTTGGTCTCTGATTTTCCTCCAGGTCAGGGGTTGATCTCTGATCTTCCTCCAGGTCAGGGGTTGGTCTCTGATCTTCCTCCAGGTCAGGGGTTGGTCTCTGATCTTCCTCCAGGTCAGGGTTTGGTCTCTGATCTTCCTCCAGGTCAGGGGTTGGTCTCTGATCTTCCTCCAGGTCAGGGGTTGGTCTCTGATTTTCCTCCAGGTCAGGGGTTGGTCTCTGATCTTCCTCCAGGTCAGGGGTTGGTCTCTGATCTTCCTCCAGGTCAGGGGTTGGTCTCTGATTTTCCTCCAGGTCAGGGGTTGGTCTCTGATCTTCCTCCAGGTCAGGGGTTGGTCTCTGATTTTCCTCCAGGTCAGGGGTTGGTCTCTGATCTTCCTCCAGGTCAGGGGTTGGTCTCTGATCTTCCTCCAGGTCAGGGGTTGATCTCTGTCTGATATATTTGAGGATGAAGAAGATGCAGAGAGCATAGTCCTCCACACGCCCAGATGACCAATGTATGAGTGTGTCTGGCTGGCCCAACCAAGAATAATCTCACCTCATCATCTCACCTCTCATTATCTCACCACTCATTATCTCACCTCTCATTATTGCACATCCCATTATTTCACATCTCGTATTATCACACCTCTCATTATCTCACCTCTCATTATTGCACATCCCATTATTACACCGCTACACCTGGTTGCTCTCTCATTATCACACCTCTCCACCTGTTTTTTGTCTCATTATCACACCTCTCCACCTGGTTCCTCTCTCATTATCATACCTCTCCACCTGGTTGCTCTCTCATTATCACACCTCTCCGCCTGGTTGCTCTCTCATTATCACACCTCTCCACCTGGTTGCTCTCTCATTATCACATCTCTCCACCTGGTTGCTACCTCTCCACCTGGTTGCTCTCTCATTATCACATCTCTCTGCCTGGTTGCTCTCTCATTATCACACCTCTCTACCTGGTTGCTCTCTTGTTATCACACCTCCGCCTGGTTGCTCTCTCATTATCACACCTCCACCTGGTTGCTCTCTCATTATCACACCTCTCCACCTGGTTGCTCTCTCATTATCACACCTCTCCGCCTGGTTGCTCTCTCATTATCACACCTCTCCACCTGGTTGCTCTCTCATTATCACACCTCTCCACCTGGTTGCTCTCTCATTATCACACCTCTCCGCCTGGTTGCTCTCTCATTATCACACCTCTCCGCCTGGTTGCTCTCTCATTATCACTATGAGACAGTATGAGATGCTCTCCACCTCACCTCGCTCCCCTTCCTACCTGTCTGTCTGTTTGTCTCAGACCTGTCTCTTCCCACAGGGAGGGAATGTAATACTCACCTCAGAGCAACTAATACAATATCACTGTACCTCTCAGAGGAGAAAGGGGCTAGGATCAGAGAGGGAGAGAGAGAGAACGAGAACAAGAGAGAAAAAAAGAGAAGTGAAGGAGAGGAAGAAAGAGAAAGAGATAAGGGGGGAGAGAAAGAGTGAGTGACAGAATAAAAACGAATGAGGGCAGAGAGAAAGAGGAAAAGCAAAAATAGTTTAACAGAAAATGAGGAGGAAAGAGAGGGGGAGGGTAGAAAGAGAAACAGAGAGAAACAGCTTTTGGCTAGTGTTATGTACATGTGCATGTCACCATGCTGGTTGTCACCTGCAGCCAGGTTCGGGGTAATGGGGGGTGTCACACACACACACACACACACACACACACACACACACACACACACACACACACACACACACACACACACACACACACACACACACACACACACACACACACACACACACACACACTGCTACTAGTTCCTGTCCCCTGTGGTCCAATCATCAACAGCATTCCGAATGAGTCATTCAGGAGGTCACAACCTCTACCTTGCCAGTGAACTTGCCAGTGAACATGGAGGAATGATAAATACTGCACTACTGTGTGTGTGTGCGTAAGTGTGTGCTTAAGTGTGCATCTGTGTATGGGTGCGTGCCTTTCATAAGTCTGTTTTGTTTAGTCTTTATAATTGTTTGGAGATTTACAACACTGTCTCCAATTCCTTTCGGAGAATCTTTCAAATAATTTCTCTGTCTTTCTTTAACATCCCGCCCCCCTTCAAAGGCACGCTGAATCAACGTTGTCTCTTCTCTACTAAACTTGCCGTGAAGATTGGCTACACAAGAACAGACACTAGACAGACTTAGTATAAAGACAAGACAATCTACTCTGAATTATTAGCCTAAAACACACACACATACACACACACATATGCACACACAAACACACGCACATGCACGCATTCATGCAAGCACACACATACACACACAAGCATACAAGCACACACATACACACACAAGCATACACGCACACACATACACACACAAGCATACAAGCACACACATACACACACAAGCATACAAGCACACACATACACACACAAGCATACAAGCACACAAGCACACACAGCAGCCTTGCCCCTGATCTCTCATGCAACAAGATCTCCTAGTTCCCTTTCGAAATTCATCATACTATGGATGAACGTCTATTGTTGACACATTAATTCTGCTTTGGTTACAGGGTTAAAACAGAAACAACTCAAAGGTTAACTATTTAGGCACTACGTCCGAGTGGTGAAGTTTAGTACTACAGTTAGGGATAACCTGCATCCCACTGCTGACTTGCTTCTGAAGCTAAGCAGAGCTGGTCCTGGTTGGTGCCCAGGTGGGAGACCAGATGCTGCTGGAAGTGGTATTGGAGGGCCAGTAGGAGGCACTCTTTCCTCTCGTCTAAAAAAATTCCCCAGGGCATTAGTGATGTTGTCTTTTGGACTGGATGGTAAACGGGTTTCCTGACTCTCTGCGGTCACTAAAGATCCTATGGCACTTATTGTAAGAGTAGGGGTGTTAACCCCGGTGTCCTGGCTAAATTCCCAATCTGGCCTTCATACCATCATGACCACCTAATAATCCCCACTTTACAATTTGCTCATTATTCTTCCCCAGGTTGTTGCTGTAAAATGAGAATGTGTTCTCAGTCAACTTACCTGGTAAAATAAAGAATAAATCAATAAAACATAATCAAGTATTCTCATGGCTTGCTAGAGCATTGTGAACTGTGGTGGTGCATTGACTCTGAACATTATGAGTTGGTGGGCAATGGTTTGTCTTTTTCTGGTGAGCACAGAGGAAGGAATCTATTGACGTTCTCAGGAACTTTCAAACGTCCAAAATCGAAGTATATTTCCAGTGATCAGGCTGCCCCCTATAAGAGCCCCATGCTCACCTCTTCTCTCTTTCCCTATCTCTCTCCAAGCACCAAATCACACACACACACACACACACACACACACACACACACACACACACACACACACACACACACACACACACACACTTAACCTCTCTCTCTGTATAATATAAACAGTGCAGAAACTCCCATGCTTGGTCTCCCCCTGTTGACCGCTTTGTCCTGACAGCCTCTCCCAGGACACACACAGACATACACACACATATACACACACGTAGACGCACACGCACACGCGCACGCACACACACACACACACACACACACACACACAGACACACACACACACACACACACACACACACACACACACACACACACACACACACACACACACACACACACACACACACACACACACACACACACACACACGCCTACACAAGCAATCTGAGAATAATGGGCTGTGACATTACCTCACCTGACATTCTTTACACACAGAGCACACACACACACACACACACACACACACACACACACACAAACACACATACACACATACACACACAGCAATCAGAGTCAGTGAAGCCTGACCGGTTCCCCAGGGACCTCATCTCCTCCTGTAGCTGTCCATCAAGGTCAACTCCAGATCCAGACCTGACTACTCACACCAACCCCAGACCTGACTACTCACACCAACCCCAGACCTGACTACTCACACCAACCCCAGACCTGACTACTCACACCAACCCCAGACCTGACTACTCACACCAACCTCAGACCTGACTACTCACACCAACCCCAGACCTGACTACTCACACCAACCCCAGACCTGACTACTCACACCAACCCCAGACCCAAACCTGACTACTCACACCAACCCCAGAACCAGACCTGACTACTCACACCAACCCCAGACCCAGACCTGACTACTCACACCAACCCCAGAACCAGACCTGACTACTCACACCAACCCCAGAACCAGACCTGACTACTCACACCAACCCCAGAACCAGACCTGACTACTCACACCAACCCCAGACTTGACTACTCACACCAACCCCAGACTTGACTACTCACACCAACCCCAGAACCAGACCTGACTACTCACACCAACCCCAGAACCAGACCTGACTACTCACACCAACCCCAGACTTGACTACTCACACCAACCCCAGACTTGACTACTCACACCAACCCCAGAACCAGACCTGACTACTCACACCAACCCCAGAACCAGACCTGACTACTCACACCAACCCCAGACCTGACTACTCACACCAACCCCAGAACCAGACCTGACTACTCACACCAACCCCAGAACCAGACCTGACTACTCACACCAACCCCAGACCCAGACCTGACTACTCACACCAACCCCAGAACCAGACCTGACTACTCACACCAACCCCGGACCTGACTACTCACACCAACCCCAGAACCAGACCTGACTACTCACACCAACCCCAGACCTGACTACTCACACCAACCCCAGAACCAGACCTGACTACTCACACCAACCCCAGAACCAGACCTGACTACTCACACCAACCCCAGAACCAGACCTGACTACTCACACCAACCCCAGACCTGACTACTCACACCAACCCCAGACCTGACTACTCACACCAACCCCAGACCTGACTACTCACACCAACCCGACCTGACTACTCACACCAACCCCAGACCTGACTACTCACACCAACCCCAGACCTGACTACTCACACCAACCCGACCTGACTACTCACACCAACCCCAGACCTGACTCCTCACACCAACCCCAGATCCAGACCTGACTACTCACACACCTGCTAGGAGACTACAGCACTCTTTTGGCTACTGTAAATTAACCTGGCGGTGTGTGCATGTGAATCATTCTCAGCACACCTGGTCCAATGCTTATCTTGAATGCTATAACTCATTCAGAACAGACAAGGCCTATGATTACATGTGTTAGCTATGTGCAGACGTGTAAGGACATTGAGGGTGCTAAACTTTCTCTCACTGACTCCCACATGACCTCATTGAATTTCTTGGATGCTACAGTATAACCCATTCATAGCCATGATAATTTAAAAACTCTAAAATGCTATTAAGAGAACAGCAACAGCAAGCCAAAATGACCCCAGCCATTATCACATTGGTTGATGTAGCTTCTTTCAGCTCAGATAATCTACAAACACATAGCCTGTTAGCTATACAATTAGTCACTACACATTAACTCACATTAACTCAGCTCCGGGATAAAAAACTATAATGTTATACCTAGGGATCTGTTTGCATGAAATTTATTTTATAAACAAAAGGTAAACAAACACGTTTGCTTTACATAAAAACAATTGTTGTGCAGTCGTACAGCTAATTTCCTGAAATTCTACAAATGTTTCCATTACGTATGCCATGTCAATATTATATCTGAGTGAAAGTGACTAACAAAATCAATGGGTGTCCCCTGGAGGGCACATGTCCGGTCCATAATTTGGCCATGAATACTTAAAGTTTAGTTAGCTGTCTAGACTAGACTAACTAGACTAATTCATACCAAGATGGCATAGCAGTCAGACGTCCTTTGTCCTCGTCTTGTCGTGTCCCGTGTATATATATTTACATCATTCTTCGCATATCTTTTTAATCTTTTCTTTTCCAAAAACTCAACTTCAAAACACTCTCCTGCAACCCACCTCACCAATTTAAAAAAAAAAAGTATTATTTACATCAAATCTGAAATCCACAATAGAAGCTAGCCAGAAGCTAGCCAGAAGCTAACCAGAAGCTAGCCAGAAGCTAACCAAAAGCTAGCCAGAAGCTAACCAGAAGCTAACCAGAAGCTAGGAAGAAGCTAGCCAGTTTACTGGCTAACGTTAGTATTCAGCTAACCACGGTTGATGGTCATCAGCTATCCTTTAGCTCGAAAAGCTATCGCCAGTTTTGTACAACGCGACTCAGACCAGAGCATACAGGACCTATTTTCTCTCCATATCCCCGGATTTCAACCGCAAGCTCTTGACATTTACACCTGGATCTCGCAGCTAGCTAGCTGCTATCCGAGTGACTATTGTCTTACGTCGGTCCCGGAGCAAACATCAATTATTCCGGAGCTAGCCAGCTGAAGAGTTCCATCAGCCACTCCTGGGCTACAATCACCTATCCGGACCCGTTTTACTGCCGATGCGGAGCCCCACCGGGCCTTCACGACTGGACTACCGACGTTATCTGCCGGATGGATTTATCCAACTGGCCCCTCCGTCGCAACGTTACCTGAACGCCCATCTGCGGCCCGCTAATCGTTAGCTGTCTTATCGGCTGCTATCTGAATAGGTCTATCGGACTATTTTTCTTGGGTCACTATAACTAAATCTATTTTGCCAATTGGATTGATCCCCTACCACACGGAACCCCACTAATCTACCGACGGAAATGCACGAGGTGGCTAAAAACAGACCTCGATCCTATGCCAGCTTGCTACCGATGGCCCGGCTAGCTGTCTGAATCGCCGTTACCCCAACCAACCTCACTACTCACTGGACCCTTATGATCACTCGACTAAGCATGCCTCTCCTTAATGCCTTGTCCATTGCTGTTCTGGTTAGTGTTTATTGGCTTATTTCACTGTAGAGCCTCTAGCCCTGCTCATTATACCTTATCCAACCTTTCAGTTCTACCACCCACACATGCGATGACATCACCTGGTTTCAATGATGTTTCTAGAGACAATATCTCTCTCATCATCACTCAATACCTAGGTTTACCTCCGCTGTATTCACATCCTACCATACCTTTGTCTGTACATTTTACCTTGAAGCTATTTTATCACCCCCAGAAACCTCCTTTTACTCTCTGTTCCGGACGTTCTAGACGACCAATTCTCATAGCTTTTAGCCGTACCCTTATCCTACTCCTCTTTTCATCTGGTGATGTAGAGGTTAATCCAGGCCCTGCAGTGCCTAGCTCCACTCCTATTCCCCATGCGCTCTCTTTTGATGACTTCTGTAACCGTAATAGCCTTAGTTTCATGCATGTTAACATTAGAAGCCTCCTCCCTAAGTTTGTTTTATTCACTGCTTTAGCACACTCTGCCAACCCGGATGTTCTAGCCGTGTCTGAATCCTGGCTTAGGAAGACCACCAAAATTCTGAAATCTCCATCCCTAACTACAACATTTTCAGACAAGATAGAACGGGCAAAGGGGGCTTAACACCCCAGCCATCCTACAATCTAAACTTGATGCCCTCAATCTCACACAAATTATCAATGAACCTACCAGGTACCACCCCAAAGCCGTAAACACGGGCACCCTCATAGATATCATCCTAACCAACTTTCCCTCTAAATACACCTCTGCTGTTTTCAACCAAGATCTCAGTGATCACTGCCTCATTGCCTGCATCCGTAATGGGTCAGCGGTCAAACGACCTCCACTCATCACTGTCAAACGCTCCCTGAAACACTTCAGCGAGCAGGCCTTTCTAATCGACCTGGCCGGGGTATCCTGGAAGGATATTGATCTCATCCCATCAGTAGAGGATGCCTGTTTCTTTTTTTAAATGCCTTCCTCACCATCTTAAATAAGCATGCCCCATTCAAGAAATTTAGAACCAGGAACAGATATAGCCCTTGGTTCTCTCCAGACCTGACTGCCCTTAACCAACACAAAAACATCCTATGGCGTTCTGCATTAGCATCGAACAGCCCCCGTGATATGCAACTTTTCAGGGAAGCTAGAAACCAATATACACTGGCAGTTAGAAAAGACAAGGCTTTTTCAAGCAGAAATTTGCTTCCTGCAACACAAACTCAAAAAGTTCAGGGACACTGTAAAGTCCATGGAGAATAAGAACACCTCCTCCCAGCTGCCCACTGCACTGAGGATAGAAAACACTGTCAACACCGATAAATCCACTATAATTGAGAATTTCAAAAAGCATTTTTCTACGGCTGGCCATGCTTTCCACCTGGTTACCCCTACCCCGGTCAACAGCACTGCACCCCCCACAGCAACTTGCCCAAGCCTTCCCCATTTCGCCTTCTCCCAAATCTAGTCAGTTGATGTTCTGAAAGAGCGGCAAAATCTGGACCCCTACAAATCAGCCGGGCTAGACAATCTGGACCCTTTCTAAAATGATCTGCCGAAATTGTTGCAACCCCTATTACTAGCCTGTTCAACCTCTCCTTCGTGTCGTCTGAGATTCCCAAAGATTGGAAAGCAGCTGCGGTCATCCCGCTCTTCAAAGGGGGGGAACACTCTTGACCCAAACTGCTACAGACCTATATCTATCCTACCCTGCCTTTCTAAGGTCTTCGAAAGCCAAGTCAACAAACAATTACCGACCATTTTGAATCCCACCATACCTTCTCCGCTATGCAATCTGGTTTCAGAGCTGGTCATGGGTGCACCTCAGCCACGCTCAAGGTCCTAAATGATATCTTAACCGCCATCGATAAGAAACAATACTGTGCAGCCGTATTCATTGACCTGGCCAAGGCTTTCGACTCTGTCAATCACCACATCCTCATCGGCAGACTCGATAGCCTTGGTTTCTCAAATGATTGCCTCGCCTGGTTCACCAACTACTTCTCTGATAGAGTTCAGTGTGTCAAATCAGAGGGCGTGTTGTCCGGGGTGCCACAGGGTTCAATTCTTGGACCGACTCTCTTCTCTGTATACATCAATGATGTCGCTCTTGCTGCTGGTGAGTCTCTGATCCACCTCTACGCAGACGACACCATTCTGTATACTTCTGGCCCTTCTTTGGACACTGTGTTAACAGCCCTCCAGACGAGCTTCAATGCAATACAACTCTCCTTCCGTGGCCTCCAATTGCTCTTAAATACAAGTAACACTAAATGCATGCTCTTCAACCGATCGCTGCCTGCACCTGCCCGCCCGTCCAACATCACTACTCTGGACGGTTCTGACTTAGAATATGTGGACAACTACAAATACCTAGGTGTCTGGTTAGACTGTAAACTCTCCTTCCAGACTCACATCAAACATCTCCAATCCAAAGTTAAATCTAGAATTGGCTTCCTATTTCGCAACAAAGCATCCTTCACTCATGCTGCCAAACATACCCTTGTAAAACTGACCATCCTACCGATCCTCGACTTCGGCGATGTCATTTACAAAATATCCTCCAATACCCTACTCAATAAATTGGATGCAGTCCATCACAGTGCCATCCGTTTTGTCACCAAAGCCCCATATACTACCCACCACTGCAACCTGTACGCACTCGTTGGCTGACCCTTGCTTCATACTCGTCGCCAAACCCACTGGCTCCAAGACCCTGCTAGGTAAAGTCCCCCTTATCTCAGCTCGCTTATCTCAGCTCGCATAGCAGCACCCACCTGTAGCACGCGCTCCAGCGGGTACATCTCTCTGGTCACCCACAAAACCAATTCGCCTTTCCTTACAGTTCTCTGCTGCTAATGACTGGAACGAACTACAAAAATCTCTGAAACTGGAAACACTTATCTCCCTCACTAGCTTTAAGCACCAGCTGTCAGAGCAGTTCACAGATTACTGCACCTGTACATAGCCCATCTATAATTTAGCCCAAACAACTACCTCTTCCCCCTACTGTATTTATTTATTTATTTATTTTGCTCCTTTGCACCCCATTATTTCTATCTCTACTTTGCACATTCTTCCACTGCAAATCTACCATTCCAGTGTTTTACTTGCTATATTGTATTTACTTCGCCACCATGGCCTTTTTTTGCCTTTACCTCCCTTATCTCACCTCATTTGCTCACATTGTATATAGACGTATTTTTCTACTGTATTATTGACTGTATGTTTGTTTTGCTCCATGTGTAACTCATTGTTGTTGTATGTGTCGTACTGCTTTGCTTTATCTTTGCCAGGTCGCAAATGTAAATGAAAACTTGTTCTCAACTTGCCTACCTAGTTAAATAAATGTGAAATAAAACAAATAAAAATTAACCAATCAAAAAAATTATAATATTAATGTGGACTAATTGAGTGACTGTCAGTGAGTGACATATAAAAACAGGAAAATTGCTGATGCACAACCAAGTATCGAAATTGCATCTTGTGTGTTCGACTATTCTACCTCTGATCAGCAAATTGAGACACCGACTGAGTTCCTAAAAAATTAATAAAATTAGTTGTAAAGTGCACACAAAAAAGTTATGTAAAGCAAACTTATTTGTTTAACTTTTGTTTATAAAATACTTTTTCTGCTAACAGATCCCTCTGTGTCCTCTTATGTAGCTACGGCGATGCTAAGGATATCAACGTTTGTTTCCATGGTTATTATCATAATTGAAGGGCCATCAACCATGTATGATTTCATCTCATGTGATGTCGTCTGGTTGGGAGCTAATGAGCCTAATGTGTCATCATGAGTCTTGCATGTTTGAGTGATGAGGTTTGCTAATAGCATCACACTAAATGTGATGAGTGGGAGAAAGAGGAGATGGGGAGTAGAGAGAGACAAGGAGAAAATGACAGAGAAACAGACAGAAAGGAGAGACTGACAATGGTGTTTTTTTACGAGGTCATTTTCAGAACAATCTCCTGGCCCTTGAAACTCATCAGCCTAATTATTCTGCACCTCACCACTTCTCTCCATCTCTGTTACCTATGAGAAGAAAGACATGGTTCTGTTTTGGTACAGTTTCTACAGTTGTGAAATAAGTCCATGAAAGCTTCCTGGATGTTTACTAGATGCAGGCGTCTCCAGTCTCCTGTCTAAACATCCTCAGAGCCAGAGGGAGGTGATGGTGTTGCATGTTTGTGTGTCAGTGACGAGCCCTTACAGACCCTAACCTGGTCTGCATTACATTCACTGCAAAGGCTCACAGATAATATAGAGCCTAAGGTGCATGAATTGAAGAACACATTGTGTGGTGTCTGAGAGATATTCAGTCTCTCTCCCTGCCCCCCTCTCGCTCTCTAAATTCAATTCAAAGGGCTTCATTAGTATGGGAAACATATGTTTACATTGCCAAAGCAAGTGAAATAGATAAACAAAAGATAAATAAACAATAATAAATTAACAGTAAACATTACACTCACAAAAGTTCCAAAAGAATAGAGACATTTCAAATGTCATATTATGTCTATATACAGTGTTGTAATGACGTGCAAATAGTTAAAGTACAAAAGGGAAAAGAAATAAACATAAATATGTGTTGTATTTATAATGGTGTTTGTTCTTCACTGGTTGCCCTTCTCATCTGGCAACGTGTCACAAATCTTGCTGCTGTGATGGCACATTGTGATATTTCACCCAATAGATATGGGAGTTTATCAAACTTGGATATGTTTTTGAATTCTTAGTGGGTCTGTGTAATCTGAGGGAAATATATGTCTCTAATA
This sequence comes from Salvelinus alpinus, assembly GCF_045679555.1. Classification (NCBI taxonomy): domain Eukaryota; kingdom Metazoa; phylum Chordata; class Actinopteri; order Salmoniformes; family Salmonidae; genus Salvelinus; species Salvelinus alpinus. The sequence continues at coordinate 62,933,694 of NC_092092.1, forward strand.
TGGTCGTACATTTGGCACGAGGTTCGAAAGTGCAGCTCAGTTTCCACCTCATTTTGTGGGCAGTGTGCAAATAGCCTGCCTTCTCTTGTGAGACAGGTCTGCCTACAGGCTCCCAATAGCAAGGCTATGCTCACTGAGTCTGACCATAGTCAAGGCTTTCTTTAATTTTTTGTCATGCATAGTGGTCAGGTATTCAGCCAGGAAGAGTAGCTGCTGCACGTGCAGTAGCTAATGAGGATCCTAATAAACTAAACTAAATTCTCTCTTCCACTGAGAGGTGATGGAGATGGAGACAGAACCTTTCAGCAGGGAGAACCCATCCATCACCCTGGCAACTGGGAGGTGGGAGGGACCGTATCCAGTGGTGACAGAGAACAGGCCTGTCAGTCAAACTCTCTCTCCCCGAGTCTCCAATGGAGAGGTGAGAGAATGAGGTGAGAGGATCAATGTCAGAGAGGGAGACGGAAGGAGGACATAAAGAAAAGAGGAAGAGAGGAGGTAACTTGGAATGATGGAAAGTAGAGAGATTGAGGTGATAAGAATCAATAGAGGAGAGGCAGAGGGGACAGAGAGAGAGGAGAGAGGAAAAGGATGGAGATATTAGAGATCACTACGGAAGAGAGTTATGGAAATGAGAGAGGCAGGGGACGGAGAGGAGAGGTAAAGAGAGGAAGAGGACAGAGAGGAGAGATACAGTGCAGATGGAATAGAGGCTTCAGACTGATCCTCCCTCCAGTCCAACAATTGGAAGAATTTGAAGAACTCTCCATCATGCAGCAGGTTAGAATGGAGAGGATGGAGAAAAAGAGATAGACAGACAGACTGGTGGAGCATGGCAGGGAGGAGTGAATAATGAATAGCATTCTCACAGAGAGGCAGACATTAAACAAGAAACTTGATAGCTTTTAGATCAACGGCAGTTCTTCCTATTTAAACCACTCTCTTTCTGAAGACTCCTTCATATGACACCGCATACAGAGACAGCAGCACATAGCTTGATAAGATCTCAGTGAATCATAAAGATGTACGGTGCCATGTTTCAGGCAAGAAAACTACGGCTCTGTCTCAAATGATACCCTATTCCCTATAGAGTAACTTTTGACCAGGGCTCTAGCATATTCCCCATAGTGCATTACTTTTGATCAGAGCCAGATGTGGATTGAGATATGTCCTACTACATATTCGGATGGCAGGGGAGACATTGAAAAACAAAACTGTCAACGCTCATTGCTAGTTCACAGAAACCACGCATGAACCTGTAGTCGTGTGTAAGATGGAAAACATGACATATGTCATAAGATCCCACTGGGCACCTCACATTAATTCAATGTCTATTCCACGTTGGTTCAACGTCATTTCATTGAAATGTTCAAACAACATTGACTCCACCAGTGTGTGCCCAGTGGGATGTCAAACACAATAATGTAATCTGACGATCATGGAATTCTGCTCTCTCTCACTCCTCTCTACCTCTCTCGCTCTCTCGCTCGCTCTCTCTCTCTCTCTCTCTCTCTCACTCACTCACTTACTTCCCCTCTCTCTTTCTCTCTCTCTCTCTCTCTCTCTCTCTCAGTCCTCCCTCTCTCTCTCTCCCGCCACCTCTCTCTCTCTAACTCTTTCTCTCACTCCCCTCTCTCTCTCCTCTCTCTCTCACTCTCTCTATCACACTCTTTCTATCTCTCTGTTTCTGTCATTCTCTCATTGTTTCCATCTCTGTCTAATGTAATACATATATGTTGTTGGTTTACAAATCAGATGACAGATGCTCATCCCTCAGACATGATAAATATTCATTAATATTTCAGTTGACACCAATGTGTGTGTGTGTGTGTGTGTGTGTGTGTGTGTGTGTGTGTGTTTGAGAGAGAAAGCGCATGTTGGCATCAATTGAGGACATATCTTATGGGACAGAGATACTGTCTGCAGACCCATCTCTACAAGTCAGTCACTACACTGATGTAATCTGCCTTCTAATCTAATTGCCATTTCATTTCCTCTTACAATAATTCCATAATTCCAGCCCTCTCCAAGCCTCTTTGGAGCCGTATCCTTGAGTGGGAATTACAGCAACAGTCTGTCTGCCTGTATAATCCCCTATCCTGCTGTGTGGAGCTCCACGGGGGTAGCAGCGGAGGCCTGTAGCTCAGCAGAGGAGCCCAATCCTGGGCAGACTAATCACAGACAGACCCCACCTCCCTGGGTGTCCCATGGAAGACAACAAGACAGTGGGAGCTAGCGGGAAGAGTGAGGATCCTATCAGGTGTCTGATCTTGGTGTTAAATCCAAACTGATTTAAAGAGGAGAGAAGATTCTAACTGTAGGAACAGTAGGCTAATTATAATGTGTGACCAGATTGACTCGAGTGGGCATGACATCCAAATGACAAGATACTTACCTCCACTTTGTTAGCAAAAATAACGAGGAGGAGGTTGAATGTAAAACAGGAAGCTAGACATCATGGTACCTGCGGATAGGTTATGGGTGATGTCATCAGGTCCAGGTGAGAACTACCCCACTGGGCACAAACTGGTTGAATCAACGTTGTTTCCATGTCATTTCAACAACTAAAATATATGTGATGACATTGAATCAACGTGGAAAACAGATTGGAATTGTAAAAAGTCATCAACATAAGGGCATTTCTTTTTTTTACCCAACTTTGAACCTATATCCAATGACATGGTGAATGTTTTGTTGATCTCACATTGAAACTGACATCTGTGCCCAGTGGGATGGCTCCACATGGCTTGTAGAGTTGTGCCGTAGACAGCCACCATCATCGCCTGAGGAGTTAAATGTTATATGTCACGCTCAATCACCCTGGCTATTTCAAGGCAAGCACTGACACTCGCTTTGAAAATCCATTGACACTACATATCTCCCTCCTTTTCTCACTCTCTTCATCTCTCTCCCCCTCTCTTCATGCCTGCAGGTGCGATTAAGCTCCGCCAATATCAGACAGCTATGCATTTCTCAATAAGAACTATATAATCAGTGGGCACTTCAGTCACTTTTACTGCAACGCAATTACAGCTCAGTCAATACCACATGTTCTACACCTATCCTGTAATCAATCTATCACCCTGTTGCACGGGAATGAGGAGAGGAGAGGAGAAGGGAGGAGAGGGAAAATGAGAGGAGAGGAGAGGAGAGGAGAGGAGAGGAGAGGAGAGGAGAGGAGAGGAGAGGAGAGGAGAGGAGACTTGATAGAGGGAGAAGAGATTGGATTGAGGATGAAGAAAGGAGAGAGTATAACGGCTGAAATACCACCAATCCCAGGACAAAAGAAACCTTTGACTACTTTGCTGAATTTATTTTTCTCCAACAACGCAAAGAACACTGAAGGGATCTATTTGAGCTGTCACAGAGATCGGGTAGCTACTGTTTTCTGCCAGAAAATCAACTTGGAAGGGTTTCTAAAAGACTGAAAAGTTGAAAATGCGATGCCCCAGAAACCCAAAATAGCTTAGGTTTAGAAGTTATCACTCAATGGGTGTTTTGAGTTACTTTTGAGCATCTTCAGTATAGACACTCAACTATGGAAAACATAAGCAGACAAAAAATACTTCATTCAGACATACTCTTTGGGTTTTAAAACGAAGCTGAAAGCAGGCGAAAATCAGTTCCAAACAGTTCATAAAACAGGTTGCTCTCTCTCCCCCATCCCTCCTAAATCCCAGTGCTGAAAACACTACTCTGACAATCTTAAAATCAATCATGACTTCTCTGATCAGCCAATACTTTTTACTCTCAGTCCAGTGAATAGAGCATTGGTCAAGGCCTACAGTTCACAGCTCTCTGGCAGAGGGAGCTCTGTAATGCCTGTACTCCTCAGACCCTCTCCTCCTCCACAAAGAGAACTCTTGTTTCCCTCTCCTCTCTCTGTTTGTTCCCACTCTTCTCTTTGAGGGCTGATTGGTGCAGACTCAGCAATCCAGGGAGGGGAAGCGACAGAGAGGTGCCTGGGGGGAACATTGCAACGCCGGTCAGGTCAGGAGGGTGACGAGAGGCTGGCAGGGGCACAAACACCTCTTAGCTGAGCCCCATGCCTATACCCCTGTACCGCTGCCATCACTGCCACACAGCCATTATGTTGGCCAATGATGTGTGACAGCTAGTCCTCATGAACCAGACCCCCAGAATCTATTGTCTTAAGTCTTGGATCCTGCACTCTCTTACTATCTCTCTCTCTCTCACACACACACACACTCTCTTTCTCTCTCACTCTTTCTCTCTCCTAGTAGACTACTCTCATACAAGAGTACCTCTTCAAGGCCTATACATTGTTCAGTCTATTTATTTTTAGGGGACAGAGTGTGTTTGACTTATTTGTTCTTTGTATCAGAATGATCACGTTGTTGCATGTAGACATGATGTTACCATCCCTGTCTCAATGAGAGTGCTAAAGAACAACTTAATGAGGATTTGACTGCATTATGTCAGACAGAAGCAAATCAGCCAAAGACTGGCGAGACAAGCATCCTGTTTCCCTCTCATCTGCTGCCATCCTGTTGTTGTTGTTGTTGTTGTCTGGCCAGCCACCCTCTGGGTGACCCTGGTAACATAAGAGGTCGAGGGTTCCATTCCTCCAGTGTTACTGCACTAAGTCACCCAGTATCATCCAATGAGCCAATCATAGAGATCCTATACAATTTCTAATTCTATGGAGCCAATAGACATGACCAGCCATCTATATAGAGAGTTGAGCCAATGCGGTTTCTGCCTGAATGTTCTGAGAGAACCACTTTCTACTCCATAGCCAGTGAAAGCAGATATGCAAATTGTTGACACCCCAACACAGTACAGACATGGATACACATTATCCCCAATGCTAATCAATAAAATCCTCTGTTAAATTCGTCGCTCTGTTTTGCTTGTTTACGGCGGCTCACGGGGAACTATCGTAGGCGCTTTAGTATTGTTACGTCACCAACATTTTGAGAATACAGGCGCCAGCATGGCAGCCATTCTAAAACCTGGCCGCACTCTCTGTATATACACTGAGTGGACAAAACATTAGGAACTTTCCTAAAATTGAGTTCCACCCCATTTTGCCCTCAGAACAGCCTTAATCTGTTGGGCATGGACTCTACAAAGTGTCAAAAGAGTTCCATGGGGATGCTGGCCCATGTTGACTCCAATGCCTCCCACAGTTGTGTTGGCTGGATGTCCTTGGGTGGTGGATATACACAGGGAACTGTTGAGCGTGAAAAACCCAGCAGCGTTGCAGTTCTTGACACACAACAACCGGTGCACCTGGCACCTACTACCATACGCCGTTCAAAGGCACTTAAATATTTTGTCTTGCCCATTCACCCTCTGAATGGCACACATACACAATCCATGTCTCATCTGTCTCAAGGTTTAAAAATCCTTCTTTAACTTCTTATGGCTGCAGGGGCAGTATTGAGTAGCTTGGATGAAAGGTGCACAGAGGTGCCCAAAGTAAACGGCCTGCTCCTCAGTCATAGTTGCTAATATATGCATATTATTAGTATTGGATAGAAAACACTCTGAAGTTTCTAAAACTGTTTGAATTATGTCTGTGAGTATAACAGAACTCATATGGCAGGCAAAAACCTGAGAAGTTCCACTTCCTGTTTGGATTTTTTCTGAGGCTGGTAGATTTTCAACCAAGCTCCCATTGAATTTACAGCGAGATATGGATGAGTTTTCACTTCCTACGGCTTCCTCTAGATGTCAACAGTCAATAGAACTTTGTCTGATGACTCTAATGTGAATGGGGGCCGAAGGAGACAGGAATGAGTAAGCACTGCCATGAGGTGACCACGCTTTGACCACGCGCGTTCACGTGAGAGGCAGCTCCGTTCCATCGCTCAACTGAAGTCAAAGTAATTCTCCGGTTGGAACGTTATTCAAGATGTACAGTGAGGGAAAAAAGTATTTGATCCCCTGCGGATTTTGTACGTTTGCCCACTGACAAAGATATTATCAGTCTATAATTTTAATGGTAGGTTTATTTGAACAGTGAGAGACAGAATAACAACAAAAATATCCAGAAAAATGCATGTCAAAAATGTTATAAATTGATTTGGATTTTAATGAGGGAAATAAGTATTTGACCCCTTCTCAATCAAAAAGATTTCTGGCTCCCAGGTGTCTTTCATACAGGTAACGAACGGATATTAGGAGCACACTCTTAAAGGGAGTGCTCCTAATCTCAGTTTCTTACCTGTATAAAAGATACCTGTCCATAGAAGCAATCAATCAATCAGATTCCAAACTCTCCACCATGGCCAAGACCAAAGAGCTCTCCAAGGATGTCAGGGACAAGATTGTAGACCTACACAAGGCTGGAATGGGCTACAAGACCATCGCCAAGCAGCTTGGTGAGAAGGTGACAACAGTTTCTGTGATTATTCGCAAATGGAAGAAACACAAAAGACCTGTCAATCTCCCTCAGCCTGGGGCTCCATGCAAGATCTCACCTCGTGAAGTTGCAATGATCATGAGAACGGTGAGGAATCAGCCCAGAACTACACAGGAGGATCTTGTCAATGATCTCAAGGCAGCTGGGACCATAGTCATCAAGAAAACAATTGGTAACACACTATGCCGTGAAGGACTGAAATCCTGCAGCGCCCGCAAGGTCCCCCTGCTCAAGAAAGCACATATACATGCCCGTCTGAAGTTTGCCAATGAACATCTGAATGATTCAGAGGACAACTGGGTGAACGTGTTGTGGTCAGATGAGACCAAAATGGAGTTCTTTGGCATCAACCCAACTTGCCGTGTTTGGAGGAGGAGGAATGCTGCCTATGACCCCAAGAAACCATCCCCACCGTCAAACATGGAGGTGGAAACATTATGCTTTGGGGGTGTTTTTCTGCTAAAGGGACAGGACAACTTCACCGCATCAAAGGGACGATGGACGGGGACATGTACCGTCAAATCTTGGGTGAAAACCTCCTTCCCTCAGCCAGGGTATTGAAAATGGGTCGTGGATGGGTATTCCAGCATGACAATGACCCAAAACACACGGCCAAGGCAACAAAGGAGTGGCTCAAGAAGAAGCACATTAAGGTCCTGGAGTGGCCTAGCCAGTCTCCAGACCTTAATCCCATAGAAAATCTGTGTAGGGAGCTGAAGGTTCGAGTTGCCAAACGTCAGCCTCGAAACCTTAATGACTTGAAGAAGATCTGCAAAGAGGAGTGGGACAAAATCCCTCCTGAGATGTGTGCAAACCTGGTGGCCAACTACAAGAAACGTCTGACCTCTGTGATTGCCAACAAGGGTTTTGCCACCAAGTACTAAGTTATGTTTTGCAGAGGGGTCAAATACTTATTTCCTTCATTAAAATGCAAATCAATTCATAACATTTTTGACATGCGTTTTTCTGGATTTTTTTGTTGATATTCTGTCTCTCACTGTTCAAATAAACCTACCATTAAAATTATAGACTGATCATTTCTTTGTCAGTGGGCAAACGTACAAAATCAGCAGGGGATCAAATACTTTTTTCCCTCACTGTATGTTAACAACATTCTGAAGATTGATTCAATACATCGTTTGACATGTTTCTACGGACTGTTACAGAACTTTTGGACATTTCGTCAGGTTTTAGTGAACGCGCTTTCCTGACGTTGGATTTGTATACCAAACACGCAACAAAAATAGCTATTATGGACATAGATGATGGACATTACTGAAAAAAACGAACATTTCTTGTGGAAGTCCTGGGAGTATATTCCGACGAAGATCAGCAAAGGTAAGTGAAGATTTATAATGCTTTTTATGAGGTTTGTTGACTGCACAATTTGGGCGGGTAACTGTATGGCTTGCTTTTGTGGCTGAACGCTGTTTTCAGATTATTGAATATTGTGTTTTGCCGTAAAGCTTTTTGAAATCTGACACAGCGGTTGCATTAAGAACAAGTGTATCTTTAATTCTATGTAAAACATGTATCTTTCATCAAAGTTTATGATGAGTATTTCTGTTATTTGACGTGGCTCTCTGCAATTTCTCCGGATATTTTGGAGGCATTTCTGAACATGGCGCCAATGTAAACGGAGGTTTTTGGATATAAATATGAACTTAATCGAACAAGACATATATGTATTGTGTAATATGAAGTCCTATGAGTGTCATCTGATGAAGATCATCAAAGGTTAGTGATTAATTTTATCTCTATTTGTGCTATTTGTGGCTCCTCTCTTTGACTGGAAAAATGGCTGAATTTCTCTTTGTGTTGGTGGTGACCTAACATAATCGTTTGTGGTGCTTTTGCTGAAAAGCCTATTTGAAATCGGACACTTTGGTGGGATTAACAACAAGAGTACCTTTAAAATGGTATAAGACACATGTAATGTATGTTTGAGGAATTTTAATTATGAGATTTCTGTTGTTTGAATTTGGCGCCCTGCACTTTCACTGGCTGTTGTCATATCATCCCGTTACCGGGATTGAATTAAGCTGTCTCCTCCTCTTCATCAATATGGGATCATCACCTGGATTTCCCTGGTCAGTCTATTACATAATATCTGGTATTACTCAGTGTATATAGATCTGGACCCGACTGGCCAATGGTCTCACTGCTAGCCCTGTTGTCTGACAGGATAGGCATTAAGGCTGGGAATTGGCAGGGACCACACAATTCGATATTATCACAATACTTATGTGCCGATACAATATGTATTGCGATTCTCACAATTCTCACGATTGTAAATGTATTGCGATTCGGTACTGTGATTTTATTGCGATTCGATGTTAAAAAGATATTTCCCACCATATGTCTGCTGCAGAGAGACACGAGAGAGAAATAAAAGTGATATAAAAGTGCTGAAAACAAATTGGCTCCCTATTTAAAAATAAGATGGAGAACAAGCTAAGAAGGAAAAATACTGGAGTTTTGGTGCAGGTACAGCCAACTAATGCAAAAAATAATATTGCGATATCGTCCAAACGGTACGATACTGTGAGGACAGACGCTGGGAAACGAGAAGCAAGTACAGGGAGTGAACATTTAATAAATAACCAACATAAAACTAATAAGGACAGTGTCTGGACAGGGGACACATAACGACAACAATGCTGACACGGGGAACAAACTGGGGAACAGACAGATATAGGAGGGCAATCAACAAAGTGAAGGAGTCCAGTTGAGTCCAATGAGTGCTGATGCGCGTAATGATGGTGACAGGTGTGCGTAATGATGGGCAGCCTGGCGCCCTCAAGCACCAGAGATGGGGAGCGGGAGCAGGCGTGACAGATACGATATATCGTCAAAATAATATCCAAATACGTAACTGTATAGATTTTTCCCCCATCACTACTAGGCATTGTGTGGGGGTTTGTAGATTTCTTTAGTAGTTGCTGTGCATCTCCCGGGTTAGTAAAGGATGGAGAGAAATACACAATATAAAGTGCTGTGAGACTCATTATCAGGATGCTTAAAAGGATTTCATAGGAACACAGTCGGATACACAGCAGGAAGGAGTGAGTCTAAAACAGTCAAGTCCAAGGGCATCAATAGGGGGGAGAAAATGGCTGCTCTTGGAAGAGGGAGTTTCTAGGGACAGGGTCAGGTTCGATTAAGAAAGCACTAGGCCGTTATTGTGCTGCCAGGAGAAGTCTTAGTGACGTGGAAATCAACCGCTGAGGGCTCACCTCTAGGAATGTGTCCGAATCGGCATCCTATTCCCTACATAGTGCACTACTTTTGACCAAGGCCCACAGGGAATTAAGAATTATAGCTTAAAATACAGTTCGATTACATTTTTACTGACACTCATATTAACATTGTTAGAAAAAACCTAGTGATACTGTCGCGTGATAATGTGGTCGGCAGCAATAACTGTGAATCTGCCTTCTTCTGCTATTTTCAACACGCTGTTTGGAAATAGTGACGAGAGAGAGAGAGAGAGAGAGAGGGGGGAGAGAGAAGGGGGAAGAGACAGACAGAGAGAGAGGGGTAGAGAGAGGGGGGATAGAAGGGGGGAGAGACAGACAGAGAGAGAGGGGAGAGAGAGAGAGAGAGAGAGAGAGAGAGAGAGAGAGACAGACAGACAGACAGACAGACAGACAGACAGACAGACAGACAGACAGACAGACAGACAGACAGACAGACAGACAGACAGACAGACAGACAGACAGACAGACAGACAGACAGACAGACAGACAGACAGACAAAGAGAGAGAGAGAGAGAGCGAGAGAGAGAGAGGGGGGGGAGACAGACAGAGAGAGAGGGGGAGAGAGAAAAAGAGGGGAGAGAGAGAGACAGACAGAGAGAGGAGAGACAGACAGATAGACAGACTGACAGAGAGAGAGAAAGAGAGAGAGGGGGAGGGGAGAGAGAGGAGGAGAGAAGGGTGGAGAGACAGAGAGGGGGGGGGAGAGAGAGAGAGACAGACAGAGAGCGAGTGCACATCGTTACAACACAGTATATAGACATATGACATTTGAAATGTCTTTATTATTTTGGAACTTCTGTGAGTGTAATGTTTACTGTGAATTATCTACTTCACTTGCAATGTTAACATATGTTTCCCATGCCAATAAAGCCCTTAAATTGACATTGAATTGGAGAGAGAGAGAGAGAGAGAGAGAGAGAGAGAGAGAGAGAGAGAGAGAGAGAGAGAGAGAGAGAGAGAGAGAGAGAGAGAGAGAGAGAGAGAGAGAGAGAGAGAGAGAGAGAGAGAGAGAGAGAGAGAGAGAGAGAGAGAGAGAGAGAGAGAGAGAGAGAGAGAGAGAGAGGCAGCCACAGTCCTGTTGTGTAATCAGTATTTGTGGCACTCTTTTGTACAGGGAGACACAGATCAACCACACCAAAATGCTGACAGAGAGATACAGTAGACAGACAGACAGACAGACAGACAGACAGACAGACAGACAGACAGACAGACAGACAGACAGACAGACAGACAGACAGACAGACAGACAGACAGACAGACAGACAGACAGACAGACTGTATATGCACAAGCAACCGAAGGAGTGTGGCTCTGTGTTTGTCCTCCAATGCTCCAATGTCAGACACACACCCCTCTTGCCCAAAAACAGCCCCAGAAGCCAACAGCTTTAAAATTCTCTCCCCCTGCCTTTACAACTCAGCAAGGACCTTTTCATGGATATCAATCCTTTTAATTGCAGTCTCTCCCCTTCTCTCCCTTTCTCTATTTCTCTCTGCCTCCCCCCCTCTCTCTCTCTAGGTCTCTGTGTGGGTCAATAAAAACCATCAGAAGTAAAAGTACATCCCTTAATCTTCTGGAAACATGCCCCAATGTGTGTGTCTCAACCATGCTGAAATCTGTTCCAATGGTGTCAATGACAACATCCAAGTATATCATTACAACCAACCCCTGGTCCTGGCACAAGAGAGCGGTTGTAACCATTGCACCATTGTCATCCTTAAGTGGTTTAATGCTATTAATTAACTTCTTTTTTTTTAAATCGGAAGTGACTTTAAATGTCAAATATTATATTGAGGAGCTAGCATAGTGGGCCTCTGAGGGTCATGGCTCGAGAGAGCTAGCATGCCACTCCTATAGCAACGGATTAATTGCGCTGAGCCCTGCTCTGCTCTGTCTTTTACAGGGCTTTGATGCGGATTAGGAGAGAACATCTTATAGTCTGACATAATGAGTCTGGAGAGAACTATTGGGGTAACCTTGTTGAACTCAAAGATTAACCTGAGACAGCAGATGTTAAAATAGTAGTATTTCTTTCTTTCTCTCTATATCAGGCCTTTTTTATCAATTCAGTAGGCATACATTGGTGAGATGTGGACGCTATGTGACTTACTGGAGAGTAACAATGTCCCCTATTGAACCCTCTTTACGACGGGGTGGTGTTGTCTACTGACTCAGTATTCACATACACTATATATACAAAAGTATGTGGACAAATTAGTGGATTTGGATGTTTCAGCCACACCCGTTGCTGACAGGTGTATAATATAGAACACACAGCCATGCAATCTCCATATACAAACATTGGCAGTAGAATGGCCTGACTGAAGAGCTCAGTGACATCCAACGTGGCACCGTCTTAGGATGTCACCTTTCCAACAAGTCAGTTTGTCAAATGTATGCCCTGCTAGATCTGCCCCGGTCAACTGTAAGTGCTGTTATTATGAAGTGGAAACGTCTAGCAGCAACAACATCTGAGCTGCTAAGTGGTAGGCCACACAAGCTCACAGAACGGGACCGCCGAGTGCTGAAGCATGTAGCGTGTAAAAAATGTCAGTCCTTGTTGCAACACTCACAATGCTAAGTGTCAGCTAGAGTGGTGTAAAGAATTGGACTCTGGAGCAGAGGAAATGCGTTTTCTGGAGTGAAGAATCAAGCTTCACCATCTGGCAGTCCGACGGACAAATCTGTGTTTTGCGGATTCCAGGAGAACGCTACCTGCCCCAATGCATAGTGCCAACTCTAAAGTTTGGTGGAGGAGGAATAACGGTCTGTGGCTGTTTTTCATGGTTCGGGCTAGGCCACTTAGTTCCAGTGAAGGAAAACCTTAACGATACAGCATACAATGACATTGTCATGACTACCACGAGAATCCAAATAGGTCAGATCAGGTTTGCAATGACTAACTTCAATCAGACCCCCTTTCACCCGTAGAGGGGGAGGATAGAACTAGTGGGGATTGACACTAACATCCTGTTGTAAATCAAGGGAGAAGTTCCAGGCCTGTACTCTCCAAATTCACCAAAGGAATGTGCTTTGTCTCAACAGACCTTTTCCCGTTGAAACTTTAACACGTTCCAAAGTAAATACTGGAACAATATTTCTAACGTAGAACGTGGGGAACGGTCCAAGGCGATCTATAGAACACTAATATAATTTTGTTTGTTATTTTGTGATGTCATTAGAAATGTTATAAAGGAAATACACATATTACATAGTTGAATTTTCTATATTATGGGTTGTGCATGTAATACGAAAAATGATGAAAGTGTTTTGTTAAAAGAGGGATATGATTTGATAGATTATAAGAGATCATTGTTATCCATAACTTTGCACAGTGAGTAGTCACCGCCCCAACGTGAGGTCAGAGAGTGTGTCAGCCCGCCAGAACCGCCCCTTTCGCGCAAAATGATGGATCAAGAATTTAACACAGTGAACCAACGCGAGGTGGAGACGATAAACTCATCTGCCAGACAATCGCTGGTATGGCTGATTAGCTGTCCTAAGTAAAGTATCTTAGAAAGCAAATTTAAGTAGGACCATCCTGTTACTGTGCTCAAACCATCTTATTACGCTTCCATCATCACCCCATTTGGGAACCATCGATACGGCTGGCTTGCCTATCTTCAAAAAAGCATCTTCAAGAGCGAATGGAAGGAACAATCAACTCTGTAGTTCTATTCAGGATTACACGACAAGTCGCTCTCGTGGTGCCCAAGATCATAATGAGTTAATCGTTACATGATTCATTTAATCGGGCAACAACGAAACATAGTTAGTTGATTCGATAAATAACAGTCTTCAGATGAATGTTAAGGTCAACTCACGACAACATTCTAGACAATTCTGTGCTTCCAACTTTGTAGCAAAAGTTTGGGGAAGGCCCTTTCCTGTTGCAGTATGACAGTGCCCCTATGCACAACTTTGCGAGGTCCATACAAAAATGGTTTATCGAGATCGGTGTGGAAGAACTTGACTGACCTGCACAGAGCCCTGACCTCAACCCCATCAGACACCTTTGGAATGAATTGGAATGCCGACTGCGAGCCAGACCTCACTAATGCATTTATGGCTGAATGGAAGCAAGTCCCCGCAGCAATGTTCCACCTTCTAGTGTAAAGCATTCACAGAAGAGTGGAGGCTGTTATAGCAGCAAAGGGGGGGACCAACTCCATATTAATGCCCATGATTTTGGAATGAGATGTTCGACGAGCAGGTGTCCACATACTTTTGGCCATGTAGTGTATCAACACACTCATAAACTCAACTTGACAACAGGGACTAACTGTCAAATCAGTAAATAATTAACAAATAATATTAATATTAATTGTGTCATTATTTTATTAAAGAGTGTGTGTAAATACAAAGGCAAACAATGAAATTCTATACATGTGCTTTGATATTCTATACATGTGCTATGACCTATTCATGCAGTGAATCAAACGCTTAATTCACATTAGCAATAAATATATAGGATGGAATTGCTTGCTGGAGGCCGAGTAGGCTAATGTTGAGAGAGGCGGAGATTAGGACTCGTGCAGGTAGGTGTGTGTATTGAGAGAGAGAGAGAGAGAGACTCGCGGGTGACTTGTTTGCTGAGGATATTGGATTTCTCTATTCATCGTCGTTAGTTCGCTCTCCTCTCTGCCAGCTCTCTGAGGACGTCTGATGCGCTGACCAGCCCTGCTGTAGCCTATCACTCTCGGGGTTGTCTGGCGGTGGACACAGACTGGACTGGACAGCCGTGATTGTATGTTTAAAAAGGAGCTGGTACATTACCACACCTTTGTTGCGCGTTGAAGACACTATATGAACAGTGAAGGGACTTTCCGCGAACGAAGAGACTCCTGAATGGTTTTCAGTTGGGTTTTATTTTACGCGTATTGTTCTGTGAAGGTTACGGATTTTGCTCAAGAATAAGGGCGTTTTAGAAGATCAAGACAAGTGAATGATCACACGAATATATGTGCTACTGTAAACCAAGACATTGTCCTGAGTAGACCCTAACGTCATTCCATTGTGGCTTAACACAAATCAGCTGCCTTGGATCTTACTTTTGCATAATATATTTTTCCCCCACGGATCTTTGGATTAGCAGAACTGTAGAATTAATATAATACAGGGAATACTCACCAAGAGGAAAGATGGGGAACAGTGTCTAGAACTGGTAAGTGAAGCGAGGTTACTATTTGATAAGCAGAATAATCGATTTAAATTTCATTCACGCACACATGCGTATGTGTGTGTGTGTGTGTGCGCGTGTGTGTGCGCGTGTGTGCGTGAGAGTGTTTAAGAATTACTTTATCTGCATTAAAATATGCTTGTGGCATATGTCAATCTTTGTCTATCCAATCAACGACAGAGCATTAAAACGTCAACATGCTGTCAGGAGAGAATTGTGCATGACTGAAGCTTAAATTCACTTGTCATTGTTGGCTGTAACTACACTCCACTATAGCATACATATTTATTTGTTCAATGAAGCTAAAACGTTTGATTTGGCTCTATGTTCCAGCATTTTGGATTTGAGATCAAATGATTTATACGAGGTGACGGTACAGAATGTCACCTTTTATTTGAGGGTATTTTCATAAATATGTTTTATCGCTTAGAAATGAAAGCACTATATGTATCTAGTCACATTTTGGAGTCACTGGTAACTGTTTCTGAACACTTCGACATTAATGTGGATGCTACCATGATTATGGATAATCATGAATGAGAAGTGAATAATGATAAGTGATACGTTTTTAGAGGCATAAATAGCACAACATTTTATCTCAAATCCAAAATATTGGAGTATAGAGCCAAATTAAACGTTTTAGCTTCACCATCCAATTAAAATAAGTAGGAGAGTGTACATTCTCAATCTCTAATACAATTTAACTTTGTAGTATTATGCAAATTAGTTCAATAGATTACACAGCTATTGTTGTGCAGAGTGTTCTGCAGAGTGCTGGTCAAAAGTTTACCTATATATAATAATTCCCGAGCAGCATCTCATTGGATCTACTACACTGGTCACGTTGCCTCTACTACCATGTTTGAATCAGAAACCCCCTGACTACCTCAACTCCACGATGATATCATCCACAGAGGTGAGCGCAGACTAGAGTTGTTTAAATGAACCTCCTGGCTCCTTCTAGTCACTATGCAGTTAATACTTCAAAAATGTAAATTCTTAGGTACATGGTAAGGGTTTATGTTTGTCCTCTGTTGATGTGTGCCTTTCTTTGTTTGCTGAAATCCATACTTTTTTATAAAACATTAATCAAATACAACTATGAGTTTCCTTGCTGAGATTCAATTGGCACATTCCCACTGAGTTGCCATCTTAGAGCAACAGCAATAAGGAAACATGAGGAAAGAGTAAGAAATACACAGCTATCCTAAATAATGTACATTCATTCCATTTAAACTACATGGCTTGTATGCTAAACTTACCTTTCTTATCTTGCCTCTGTGTAATCATTAACCGTGCAGGGATACATTGTAAACGCGACTACTTCCTCAAACAGGGTGTTGCTATTCTGCTCTTCACAGCACTAGTAGCATAGTAGGCTAAATGCTATTTAGCAGTTCCTGGACTTACACCATTATTTTGTTAGAATTATATTCATACAGTGTAGCCTAGTGTACAGCTTATGGTTTTGAGGTCTGAGGATCATCATAGCCCCTGCGTAAATTTCCCACGTGTGTAGGATGATTTCGTAGAGAGCTTCTGAGGGACGTGTGTATCCCAGGTAGGCAAATGTATTCTCTATATCGTAATAGTCATAAATCAACAGTTATTGAATATTCAAACCATACAGAGGTACTAGAGCAGGAAACATGTTGGAGATGTGGCCCCAGTGGCATGTTACCTATCATTTTCATTTCATTGTGAATGCGAACAGTATCCCAACTTTTTACAGATTCTCAGCCACCTCTCACTGAACACACATTCACTCTGTCACAATCTATAAATGATGGATTCCTTGATACAGGATGTATTTGAGTTTGTAGTGCATGGATGGGTCCCCTATGAGGTATTATGATTATACTAGGCTTAGAAAACCTGTTAGGTGGGCAGAGACACTCAAGACCTTCTGGCTGACATCCACACCAAAGGCATTAGCCCTGCTACAACTTTCCCACACCCTCATCTCCGGTCCCCTCCACCCCTCTTCTCCACCCTGCTCCTCCCAGGACCCCAGGGTCTGAGGGGGAGTGAGGGGGTTCAGGTTTCCCACCCTCCCCTACACACGCAGGCAGCATGGAGCTCCAGCCTGAGATCCTCCCCAGTAGACCTAATGCTACTGTAGCTGATCTTTTCACACAGAGATGCTCTAACCACCAGAACCCTGCATGTAGCCTTCTCTAACCACCAGACCCCTGCATGTAGCCTTCTCTAACCACCAGAACCCTGCATGTAGCCTTCTCTAACCACCAGACCCCTGCATGTAGCCTTCTCTAACCACCAGAACCCTGCATGTAGCCTTCTCTAACCACCAGAACCCTGCATGTAGCCTTCTCTAACCACCAGACCCCTGCATGTAGCCTTCTATAACCACCAGACCCCTGCATGTAGCCTTCTCTAACCACCAGAACCCTGCATGTAGCCTTCTATAACCACCAGACCCCTGCATGTAGCCTTCTCTAACCACCAGACCCCTGCATGTAGCTTTCTATAACCACCAGACCCCTGCATGTAGCCTTCTCTAACCACCAGACCCCTGCATGTAGCCTTCTATAACCACCAGAACCCTGCATGTAGCCTTCTCTAACCACCAGACCCCTGCATGTAGCCTTCTATAACCACCAGACCCCTGCATGTAGCCTTCTCTAACCACCAGAACCCTGCATGTAGCCTTCTATAACCACCAGAACCCTGCATGTAGCCTTCTCTAACCACCAGAACCCTGCATGTAGCCTTCTATAACCACCAGACCCCTGCATGTAGCCTTCTATAACCACCAGACCCCTGCATGTAGCCTTCTATAACCACCAGAACCCTGCATGTAGCCTTCTCTAACCACCAGAACCCTGCACGTAGCCTTCTCTAACCACCAGACCCCTGCATGTAGCCTTCTCTAACCACCAGAACCCTGCATGTAGCCTTCTCTAACCACCAGAACCCTGCATGTAGCCTTCTCTAACCACCAGAACCCTGCATGTAGCCTTCTCTAACCACCAGAACCCTGCATGTAGCCTTCTCTAACCACCAGACCCCTGCATGTAGCCTTCTCTAACCACCAGACCCCTGCATGAAGCCTTCTATAACCACCAGAACCCTGCATGTAGCCTTCTATAACCACCAGACCCCTGCATGTAGCCTTCTATAACCACCAGACCCCTGCATGTAGCCTTCTCTAACCACCAGACCCCTGCATGTAGCCTTCTCTAACCACCAGAACCCTGCATGTAGCCTTCTCTAACCACCAGACCCCTGCATGTAGCCTTCTATAACCACCAGACCCCTGCATGTAGCCTTCTATAACCACCAGACCCCTGCATGTAGCCTTCTATAACCACCAGACCCCTGCATGTAGCCTTCTATAACCACCAGACCCCTGCATGTAGCCTTCTATAACCACCAGAACCCTGCATGTAGCCTTCTATAACCACCAGACCCCTGCATGTAGCCTTCTATAACCACCAGACCCCTGCATGTAGCCTTCTATAACCACCAGACCCCTGCATGTAGCCTTCTATAACCACCAGACCCCTGCATGTAGCCTTCTCTAACCACCAGAACCCTGCATGTAACCTTCTATAACCACCAGACCCCTGCATGTAGCCTTCTCTAACCACCAGAACCCTGCATGTAGCCTTCTCTAACCACCAGAACCCTGCATGTAGCCTCCTATAACCACCAGAACCCTGCATGTAGCCTTCTCTAACCACCAGAACTCTGCATGCAGCCCTAGGCCTTTTCTGTTGTCTGTCACTCTTTCTATTTAACTGTCTCTCTCTCAATCTCTCCATCTCTCTGGTGACACATTGGGAAAAGGGCAGAAACCCTTACCTCTGTGTCCTCTCTCACAATGGCTCACATTTATTGAAGTAAGTGCGTCATAGGGAAAGGTAAAAGTCATCTTCTGAGGCTCCTCTCCTCTACTGCCAAGAACTTGAGCTTCTTACTGTTAACACATTCATCCATTTACCAACACAAAATCGCTACAATCGACTCTATGCACTCTCTGAAACTAAACTCAGCAAAAAAAGAAACATCCCTTTTTCAGGACCCTGTCTTTGTCACGTTCTGACCATAGTTCTTGTGTGTTTTGCTTGTTTTAGTGTTGGTCAGGACGTGAGCTGGGTGGGCATTCTATGTTGTGTGTCTAGTTTGTCCGTTTCTATGTTTGGCCTAATATGGTTCTCAATCAGAGGCAGATGTTTTGTGTTGGGACTCATATAAAGGTGGCTTGTTTTGTGTTGGGATTTTGTGGGTGGTTGTTTCCTGTCTCTGTGTTGTCTCTGCACCAGCTAGGACTGTATCGGTTTGCCACTTTTTGTTATTTTGTATTTGTTAAGTGTTCACTGTTTTTTTTATAATTAAACATGTTGAGCACTGGCTACGCTGCGTGTTGGTCCGATCCCTGCTACACCTCCTCTTCTCTTGAAGAGAAGGAAGGCTGCCGTTACAGTCTTTCAAAGATAATTCGTAAAAATCCAAATAACTTCACAGATCTTCATTGTAAAGGGTTTAAACAGTTTCCAATGCTTGTTCAATGAACCATAAACAATTAATGAACATCCCCCTTGTGGTATGTCTTTAAGACACTAACAGATTATAGATGGTAGGCAATTAAGGTCACAGTTATGAAAACTTAGGACACTAAAGAGGCATTTCTACTGACTCTAAAAAACACAAAAAAGATGCCCAGGGTCCCTGCTCATCTACGTGAACGTGCCTTAGGCATGCTGCAAGGATGCATGAGGACTGCAGATGTGGCCAGGGCAATAAATTGCAATGTCCGTGTGTGAGACTGTGAGATGCCTAAGACAGCGCTACAAAGAGACAAGACGGACAGCTGATTGTCCTCGCAGTGGCAGACCACGTGTAACAACACCTGCACAGGATTGGTACATCCGAAAATCACACCTGCCGGACAGGTACAAGATGGCAACAACAACTGCCCAAGTTACACCAGGAACGCACAATCCCTCAATCAGTGCTTAAACTGTCCGCGAGAGGCTGGACTGAGGGCTTGTAGGCCTGTTGTAAGGCAGGTCTTCACCAGACATTACTGGCAACAACGTTGCCTATGGGCACAAACCCACCGTCGCTGGACCAGACAGGACTGGCGGTTTTGTCTCACCAAGGGTGATGGTCGGATTCGCGTTTATCGTCGAAGGAATGAGCGTTACACTGAGGCCTGTACTCTGGAGCGGGATTGATTTGCAGGTGGAGGGTCCGTCATGGTCTGGGGCGGTGTGTCACAGCATTATCGGACTGAGCTTGTTGTCATTGCAGGTAATCTCAAAGCTGTGCGTTACAGGGAAGACATCCTCCTCCCTCATGTGGTACCCTTCCTGCAGGCTCATCCTGACATGACCCTCCAGCAGGACAATGCCACCAGCCATACTGCTCGTTCTGTGCATGATATCCTGCAAGACAGGAATGTCAATGTTCTGCCATGGCCAGCGAAGAGCCCGGATCTCAATCCCATTGAGGTCGTCTGGGACCTGTTGGATCGGAGGGTGAGGGCTAGGGCCATTCCCCCCAGACATGTCCGGGAACTTGCAGGTGCCTTGGTCGAAGAGTGGGGTAACATCTCACAGCAAGAACTGGCACATCTGGTGCAGTCCATGAGGAGGAGATGCACTGCAGTACTTAATGCAGCTGGTGGCCAGACCAGATACTCACTGTTACTTTTGATTTTGACCCCCCCTTTGTTCAGGGACACATTATTCCATTTCTGTTAGTCACATGTCTGTGGAACTTGTTCAGTTTATGTCTCAGTTGTTGAATCTTGTTATGTTCATACAAATATTTACACATGTTAAGTTTGCTGAAAATGATGATGCAGTTGACAGTGAAAGGACGTTTCTTTTTTTGTTGAGTTTATGTAGTTTCACTTTAAAGTTTTAAAGTGAAACCTGGGCCCTTATCCACAAAGTGTCTCAGAGTAAGAGTGCTGTTCTAGGATCAGTTTTGCCTTTCAGATAATTATAAGATTATATGGACAGATTCTAGATCAGCAGTCCTACTCTGAGACGCTTTGTGGACACAGGCTCTGAGGGCTCAAGTTCCTGTTTGATAAGGGTTCCTGTGAGTCACCATGGCCAGGGTAGTCATTCAACCTCTCCCAGGTGGACTCCTGCACCACATGTGCCCCAATCCTCCAATCCAGGCCCGGTATAGAGAGAGAAACAGGTGTGTGCCTAACGAGGGCATAATTTACTTTGACGTAACGTGAAATGGAAAGGGGCTTGCCACAGCCCAGAATGTGAGGTCATGTTGGGTAGTGTGTACTCAGGGTCTGAGTGTGTCTAAAGGGTCATGGTGGGTAATGTGTACTCAGGGTCTGAGTGTGTCTAAAGGGTTATGGTGGGTAATGTGTACTCAGGGTCTGAGTGTGTCTGAGGGTCATGGTGGGTAGTGTATATTCAGGGTCTGAGTGTGTCTAAAGGGTCATGGTGGGTAGTGTGTACTCAGGGTCTGAGTGTGTCTGAGGGTCATGGTGGGTAGTGTGTACTCAGGGTCTGAGTGTGTCTGAGGGTCATGGTGGGTAGTGTGTACTCAGGGTCTGAGTGTGTCTGAGGGTCATGGTGGGTAGTGTGTACTCAGGGTCTGAGTGTGTCTAAAGGGTCATGTTGGGTAGTGTGTACTCAGGGTCTGAGTGTGTCTGAGGGTCATGGTGGGTAGTGTGTACTCAGGGTCTGAGTGTGTCTAAAGGGTCATGTTGGGTAGTGTGTACTCAGGGTCTGAGTGTGTCTGAGTGGTAAACACAGAGAGGGGCTGGGCTGTTAGTCTGTCTGGTGATTGTTGTTATAAGGTAGTCCAAATACATGGCTTGGACAAATCCAAAAAGACATCATATTCTACATTCCAAAGACACACTCGTTATGCTTCAGTCACAATGTCTCTGTCTCTCATGTCACATCATGTCTCTGTCTCTCATGTCTCATCATGTCTCTGTCTCTCATGTCACATCATGTCTATGTCTCTCATGTCTCATCAGGTCTCTGTTTCTCATGTCTCATCATGTCCCTGTCTCTCATGTCTCATTATATCTCTGTCTCTTATGTCTCTGTCTCTCATGTTTCATCATGTCACTGTCTCTCATGTCTCATCATGTCTCTGTCTCTCATGTCTAATCATGTCTCTGTCTCTCATGTCTCATCAGGTCTCTGTTTCTCATGTCTCATCATGTCCCTGTTTCTCATGTCTCATTATATCTCTGTCTCTTATGTCTCTGTCTCTCATGTTTCATCATGTCACTGTCTCTCATGTCTAATCATGTCTCTGTCTCTCATGTCTCATCATGTCTCTGTCTCTCATGTCTCATCATGTCTCTGTCTCTCATGTCTAATCATGTCTCTGTCTCTCATGTCTCATCATGTCTCTGTCTCTCAAGTCTCCTCATGTCTCTCTCTCTCATGTCACATCATGTCTCTGTCTCATGTCTAATCATGTCTCTGTCTCTCATGTCTCATCATGTCTCTGTCTCTCATGTCTCCCTCTCTCATGTCACATCATGTCTCTGTCTCTCATGTCTAATCATGTCTCTGTCTCTCATGTCTCATCATGTCTCTGTCTCTCATGTCTCATCATGTCTCTGTCTCTCATGTCTCCTCATGTCTCTCTCTCTCATGTCACATCATGTCTCTGTCTCTCATGTCTCATCATGTCTATGTCTCTCATGTCACATCATGTCTCTGTCTCTCATGTCACATCATGTCTCTGTCTCTCATGTCACATCATGTCTCTGTCTCTCATGTCTAATCATGTCTCTGTCTCTCATGTCTCATCATGTCTCTGTCTCTCATGTCTCATCATGTCTCTGTCTCTCATGTCGCATCATGTCTCTGTCTCTCATGTCTCCTCATGTCTCTCTCTCTCATGTCACATCATGTCCTCTCATGTCACATCATGTCTCTGTCTCTCATGTCTCCTCATGTCTCTCTCTCTCATGTCACATCATGTCCTCTCATGTCACATCATGTCTCTGTCTCTCATGTCACATTATGTCTCTGTCGGGTAATAAGGGATACAGTTACATTAAATCAGAATCTTGACAGACATTATGAAATTAGTAATGCAGCGGTATTAGATTTGCATCGGTTGCCAATTACTTGTAGTTGATTGCATTATCCGGCAATTATTTTTGCATGGTTGTGCAAAATCAATGTAAAGAACATTTGACAATCCTTTTTGATTCGCACCAAAAGATCTCATGGTAACTAGAAAGTGATTTATTCTATCCAGGCACTGATGCTCTACCAACTGAGCAACAGAGCCCTACTGAACATAAATAGAAATACAACATGTAACAATTTCAACAATTTTATTGAGTTACAGTTCATAGAAGGAAATCAGTCAATTGAAATAAATAAATTTGTCCCTAATCTATGGGTTTCACATGACTGGGCAGAGGCCCACCCACTTGGGAGCCAGGCCCACCTACTGGGGAGCCTAGCCCATCCAATCAGAATCAGTTTATCCACAAAAAGGGCTTTATTACAGACAGAAATACTCCTTAGAACCCTTCCTGCCAAATTCTTTAACGACGTTGTATGGTAGAGAAATTAACATAAAATTATCTGGCAACAGCTCTGTTGGACACTCCTGCAGTCAGCATGCCAATTGGACACTTCTTCAAAACTTGTGACATCTGTGGCATTGTGTTGTGTGACAAAACTGCAAGTTTTAGAGTGACCTTATATGATCCTCAACACAAGGTGCACCTATGTATTGATCATGCCGTTTCATCAGTTTCTTGTTATGCCACACCTGTTAGGAGGATGGATTATCTTGGCAAAGGAGAAATGCTCAATGACAGGGATGTGGGCCCGGCTGGTTGCCTCTAACACACACACTCCCAGGTAGTGTATTTTGGAAGAATATTCCCAAAGAGGTTTACGCTGGGGATTGATGAAGCTGATCCAGGATGGTGGTGGCTGTTCAACAGAGGGATTTAGGGAAAGTGTTCATGTTATGCTCAGCCTCTCTCTCTCTCACTGATATGCCTTACCACAGAAAGAAGGCGGGTGGCGTATGGGTGGAGAAATGGAATACTGCAATGGTAACTTGATAGTTTGTGTGTGTGTGTGTGTGTGTGTGTGTGTGTGTGTGTGTGTGTGTGTGTGTGTGTGTGTGTGTGTGTGTGTGTGTGTGTGTGTGTGTGTGTGTGTGTGTGTGTGTGTGTGTGTGTGTGTGTGTGTGTGTGTGTGTGTGTGTAACACAATACACTCATTTGTCTGCAGCTGAATCCCCCACACCACAAACAAAGGAAGGCGGTTTATGGTTTGTTAGAAAGCGCGCTGAGACATAAGCTTGGAATTTTTCGCTCTCTATGTTGGCGTTAACTCCACTCAACTTGGCAGAAGAGTGGCCTGGCCTTACTCATTCTCCTCAGGCATAGTGCTGGACGCCAATAGACTTTTGGGGTCCTGTTGTGACTGTGGAGAATGGTGAGCCAAAATGGCTCCCATGCCAGCAGTCCCCAATGGGAGGACAGGCTGCTGAAGGGCCATCTGTACAGGCATCCTGACATGGAGGGTTGAGAAGTAGGGCAGGGAAGGGAATGGATGGACTAGTGGAGGGGAAAGATGCGGTATAGTGGAGAGAGAGAAAAACATAATGGTTTATTATTGTGATGATCAATAACTACTGTGCTCAGATGACATCCTATTTAAAAAACACATCTGGGCTCAAATTGAGATAAAGCCCACAGAATCACTTCAAAGCAAACAACTTTCAAAGAACATCCCTGATATAGGCCAGTAGTGCAACAACGCTCCGAAGCACTCTCACTACGCCCCAAAACAGTGTCAGCACTACAAGTATGCCAATGTTTTTTTAGAGCAGTTCCTAAAAATGGAAAAGGCGCTAAAATAATGAACTTGCTAATAGAGTTAACAAGCAGAGCTGAAATTAGATGACAAGTGTTATAGAGAGTTAGGGGAGAGGAGAGGAGAGAAGAGAGAGTCAGGGGGAGGGGGAGAGTAGAGAGTCGGGGGGAGGGGGAGAGGAGAGAGTCGGGGGGAGGGGGAGAGGAGAGAGTCAGGTGGCCTCAGGCTTCCTGCCCTAGGGTGGAATGTCTCCTACTCACTGGTTCTCACCCATTCTCATTCTTCTTCTCACCCCTAATCATCCCTTCTTACCTCTTCCTCACCCCACCTCTTCACCCACCAAAGGGAGGGTAAGGGTAACATTTGACATCTCCTTGTCCGGGAGGGATCAATCCTGAATGACCTTTGAACCAGAAAATGACAACAAGAAAACCAAGAGTGCTGCCATACCCATAGAGGATGTTTCATGTCACCATTGGCATCTGAGAGGTGACTCTGAAAGGTTTTTGTAATATCTTCCTCATTCATAACCCACTTGAATATAAGGATCTTGTCGATCCAATTGGCTGTCAGTTATAACATTTTCCACTATATAGATGTCCAGAGGGAGCTGATACACTTTATATACAACAGTATGTAGACACCCCTTCAAAGTAGTGCATTCGGCTATTTCAGCCACACGTGTTGCTGACCGGTGTATAAAATTGAGCACACAGCCATGCGATCTCCATAGACAAAGATTGGCAGTAGAATGGCCTGACTGAAGAGCTCAGTGACTTTCAACGTGGCATCGTCTTAGGATGTCACCTTTCCAACAAGTCAGCAAATCTCTGCCCTGCAAGAGCTACCCCGTTCAACTGTAAGTTATTGCTGTTATTGTGAAGTGGAAACATCTAGGAGCAACAACGGCTCAGCTGTGAAGTGGTAGGCCACACAAGCTCAGAGAACAGGATTGCCGAGTGCTGAAGCGCGTGGCGCATAACAATTGTCTGTCCTCGGTTGCAACACTCACTACCAAGTTCCAAACTGCCTCTGGAAGCAACGTCAGCACAATAACTGTTCGTCGGGAGCTTCATGAAATGGGTTTCCATGGCCAAGAAGCCGCACATATGCCTAAGATCACCATGATCTGCCAAGCATCGGCTGGAGTGGTGTAAAGCTCACCGCCATTGGACTGTGGAGCAGTGGAAAGGCATTCTCTGGAGTGATGAATCACTCTTCACCATCTGGCAGTCCGACGGACGAATCTGGGTTTGGCGATGCCAGGAGAACGCTACCTACCCTAATGCATAGTGCCAACTCTAACGTTTGGTGGAGGAGGAATAATGGTCTGGGGCTGTTTTTCATGGTTCGGGCTAGGCCACTTAGTTCCAGTGAAGGGAAATCTTAAAAATACAGTATACAATGACATTCTATGCTTCCAACTTTGTGGCAACAGTCTGGGGAAGGCCCTTTCCTGTTTCAGCATGACAATGCCCCCGTGCACAAAGCCAGGTTCATAGAGAAATGGTTTGTCGAGGTCGGTGTGGAAGAACTTGACTGGCCTGCACAGCCTGCCTTGACCTCAACCCCATCTAACACCTGGGATAAATTGGAACACCGACTGTGAGCCAGGCCTAATTGCCCAACATCAGTGCACCACCTCACTAATGCTGTTGTGGCTGAACGGAAGCAAGTCCCTACAGCAATGTTCCAACATCTAGTGGAAAGCCTTCCCAGAAGAGTGGAGGCTGTTATTCTTTTTTTATATGTAACCTTTATTTAACTAGGCAAGTCAGTTAAGAACAAATTCTTATTTTACAATGACGGCCTACCCCAGCCAAACCTGGACGATGCTGGGCCAATTGTGTGCCGTGCAATGTGATGTGATGCAGCGGTGACACCTCTAACACTGAGCCGCAGTGTCTTAGACCACTGCACCACTCGGGAGCCCCTTATTAGAGCAGCAAAGCGGAGACCAACTCCATAGTAATGCCCATGATTTTGGAATGAGACGTCCGACAAGCAGGTATCAACATACTTTTGGTCATGTACTGTATGACAGACTAAATAATAAATCCTCTGTCTCCTCCCTGCTAGATACTGTCTCTCAGACATAGGATAACAGCTACTGCTGCTGTACAGAGACACAACTGGTCTTGTCCTCGCTTCACTCTGACTTTGGGAGTGATAAATTTACATGAATCACTGGTAAACAGCCCGGGTGTCTATACTGCCTCAGCCTCTCTAGGCTTTATACAGCTTCCAAGGTCTCTGAATAAGACACTAAAACAGCCTGGGCCAGGCTGAATAAAAAAGTTGGAAGAGGGGCTCTCAACCTTGGATTGACCCTGGTGTAAACAAAGCCCTGAGTGTACTCAGGAAGCAATGGATCTTACCCCCTGACCTCTAACCATTGACCTCTGTGTCTGAGAGTGCAGACTGAGATGTAATGCCTGACTGAATCAGCTGGCCTATTGTGAATCTGTCCTCAATGGCCCTACTCATTAACCCTTTAACCCCAACAGGCCCCTTAATCCTATATGTCTAAGAATCCAGACAGAGATTTGCTACCTCACTGATTCAGCCAGCCGCTCTCACTCCTCTCTCCACTACACTACCGTCTGATTTTAGAGTTCCCCAACTCCAATGACCTCTAACCTCTGAGTCTGAGAGAGCAGGCTGGTAGCTGTTTCTCTCCTCTCTCTCCTTCCTCTCCTTTCTGCCTCACTGACAGACAAGTGTGTGAATCATTCAGGTTGGGGAACAGGTTTCACAAAGAGAGAGGGAGAGAGAGAGAGAGAGAGAGAAACACAAACACACCCCACAGAGCCCCAGGACAACAGCACAATTAGACCCAACCAAATCATGAGAAAACAAAAAGATAATTACTTGACACATTGGAAAGAATTAACAAAAAAACAGAGCAAACTAGAATGTTATTTGGCCCTAAACAGAGAGTACACAGTGGCAGAATACCTGACCACTGTGACTGACCCAAACTTAAGG
Organism: Salvelinus alpinus; assembly: GCF_045679555.1. Taxonomy (NCBI): domain Eukaryota; kingdom Metazoa; phylum Chordata; class Actinopteri; order Salmoniformes; family Salmonidae; genus Salvelinus; species Salvelinus alpinus. The sequence goes on from NC_092092.1 coordinate 62,961,331, forward strand.
AAAGCTTTGACTATGTACAGACTCAGTGAGCATAGCCTTGCTATTGAGAAAGGCCGCCGTAGGCAGACATGGCTCTCAAGAGAAGACAGGCTATGTGCACACTGCCCACAAAATGAGGTGGAAACTGAGCTGCACTTCCTAACCTCCTGCCCAATGTATGACCATATTAGAGAGACATATTTCCCTCAGATTACACAGATCCACAAAGAATTCGAAAACAAATCCAATTTTGATAAACTCCCATATCTACTGGGTGAAATTCCACAGTGTGCCATCACAGCAGCAAGATTTGTGACCTGTTGCCACAAGAAAAGGGCAACCAGTGAAGAACAAACACCACTGTAAATACAACCCATATTTATGTTTATTTATTTTAACTTGTGTGCTTTAACCATTTGTACATTGTTACAACACTGCATATATATAATATGACATTTGTAATGTCTTTATTGTTTTGAAACTTCTGTATGTGTAATGTTTACTGTTCATTTTTATTGTTTATTTGACTTTTGTATATTACCTACCTCACTTGCTTTGGCAATGTTAACACATGTTTCCCATGCCAATAAAGCCCCTTGAATTGAAATTGAATTGAATTGAAAGAGGGGGGGTAGAGAGAGTGGGGTAGAGGGAGAGAGTGGGGTTAGAGAGAGGGGGTAGAGAGAGAGGGAGAGAGGGGGTAGAGAGAGAGGGAGAGAGGGGGTAGAGAGAGGGAGAGAGGGGGTAGAGAGAGAGAGAGGGGATAGAGAGAGAGAGAGAGGGGGTAGAGAGAGAGAGGGGGTAGAGAGAGAGAGGGGGTAGAGAGAGAGGGAGAGAGGGGGTAGAGAGAGAGGGAGAGAGGGGGTAGAGAGAGGGAGAGAGGGGGTAGAGAGAGAGAGGGGGTAGAGAGAGAGAGAGAGGGGGGGTAGAGAGAGAGAGAGAGAGAGAGAGAGAGAGAGAGAGAGAGAGAGAGAGAGAGAGAGAGAGAGAGAGAGAGAGAGAGGGGGTAGAGAGAGAGAGGGGGGGTAGAGAGAGAGAGAGGGGGTAGAGAGAGAGAGAGAGAGAGAGAGAGAGAGAGAGAGAGAGAGAGAGAGAGAGAGAGAGAGAGAGAGAGAGAGAGAGAGAGAGAGAGAGAGAGAGGGGGGGGGGGTAGAGAGAGATGAGGTGAGAGAGGGGGGTAGAGAGAGATGAGGTGAGAGAGGGGGGTAGAGAGAGATGAGGTGAGAGAGAGAGGTGGAGAGAGAGCGAGAGAGGTGGAGAGAGGTGGAGAGAGAGAGAGAGAGAGAGAGAGAGAGAGTACAACATAACGTGGTCCCGTGTGGCTCAGTTGGTAGAGCATGGCGCTTGCAACGCCAGGGTTGTGGGTTCATTCCCCACGGGGGGACCAGGATGAATATGTATGAACTTTCCAATTTGTAAGTCGCTCTGGATAAGAGCGTCTGCTAAATGACTAAAATGTAAAATGTAAATGTATAAAACACAAAATAAAGCATGCAGAGCAGAATTAGGCCGATACCCACTAATTATCAAATTCCAGAAAAGAGCAGATAAATTCTACAACCACCTAAATGGAAGCGATTCCCTAATCTTACATAACAAAACGATCATCTGCAGAGAGATGAACCTGGAGAAGAGTCCCCTAAGCAAGCTGGTCATGGGGCTCTGTTCACAAACAGACCCCACAGAGCCCCAGGACAGCAACACAATTAGACCCAACCAAATCGTGAGAAAACAAAAAGATAATTACTTGTCACATTGGAAAGAATTAACCAAAACACTGAGCAAACTGAAATGCTGGCCCTAAACAGAGAGTACACAGTGGCAGAATACCTGACCACTGTGACTGACCCAAAATTAAGGAAAGCTTTGACTATATACATACTCAGACCTGTCTCTCAAGAGAAGACAGGCTATGTGCACACTGCCCACAAAATTAGGTGAAACTGAGCTGCACTTTCTAACCTCCTACCAAATGTATGACCATATTAGAGACACATATTTCCCTCAGATTACACAGACACACAAAGAATTCAAAAACAAACCCAATTTTGATAACTCCCATATCTATTGTGTGAAATACGACAGTGTACAATCACAGCAGCAAGATTTGTGACCTGTTGCCACAAGAAAAGGGCAACCAGTGAAGAACAAACACCATTGTAAATACAACCTATATTTATGTTTATTTATTTTCCCTTTTGTAGAGAGGAGAGGGTCTCTGTATGAGAGCGACAATGGAAGGAAGAAAGAAAGAAAGAAAGAAAGAAAGAAAGAAAGAAAGAAAGAAAGAAAGAAAGAAAGAAAGAAAGAAAGAAAGGGAACAGGTGAAAAAAGAGAAAGATATGGAGGGAGGAGTCTGACAGCTTTAGCACCTCAGTCAAGCGAATGCCTTTCTTTCACGGGCGGTGTGTGTGTGTGCTCACGGGCGGTATGTGTGTGTGCTCACGGGCGGTGTGTGTGTGTGCTCACGGGCGGTGTGTGTGTGTGCTCACGGGCGGTGTGTGTGTGTGCTCACGGGCGGTGTGTGTGTGTGCTCACGGGCGGTGTGTGTGTGTGCTCACGGGCGGTATGTGTGTGTGCTCACGGCGGTATGTGTGTGTGCTCACGGGCGGTGTGTGTGTGTGCTCACGGGCGGTGTGTGTGTGTGCTCACGGGCGGTATGTGTGTGTGCTCACGGGCGGTGTGTGTGTGTGCTCACGGGCGGTGTGTGTGTGTGCTCACGGGCGGTATGTGTGTGTGCTCACGGGCGGTGTGTGTGTGTGCTCACGGGCGGTGTGTGTGTGTGCTCACGGGCGGTATGTGTGTGTGCTCACGGGCGGTATGTGTGTGTGCTCACGGGCGGTGTGTGTGTGTGCTCACGGGCGGTATGTGTGTGTGCTCACGGGCGGTGTGTGTGTGTGCTCACGGGCGGTATGTGTGTGTGCGTGTGTGTGTGTGTAAATCTCTGCAGACAGTGGCACCCTGTGTTAATCCTGACAGAACAAAGCAAGCGGCTCCCCATGACGGTGAGGATAGCAGCCCCACTGGAACAAAAGGTTGTCTGTCGGTGGTGTATATCTACTCCACTGCACAATGAGACTTACATCTGTCTAGATTCTAGACACACACGCTTCTGCTGCTGCTGTTGGTCTCGGCCAGGTAGTATGATAAACACCTGCTGTGTTTTAGTTGATGTGATGTTCCAGGCCCTATGGGAATGTGACGGAAGAAAATCTTAATCCTTAATAGTCTATTAGCTATGTTGTCTAACATTAGCTAATAGCTAATAACAATGTAGGCTGTGTATAGCGGTTTGCGGTTATGATATGAAGGTTTGGCTTGGAAAGTTTTTTTTTGCCTGGTCACATACAGCTGATGTGTTGTGCACTGAAGTCCACAAGCGAATGTAAAAGGTGAGTGGAGGAGAGCACGTAGATGCAAGAAGGAATTATACAACAATCACAGGTATCATGCGGTATGTGGCTGCTATGAAAGTGAACTGTGTTCGCATGTGATCAGGGGTGTATTCATTCTGCCGAGTCTGTTGAAAAACGCTTCTTAATCGGATGCAAACGTAATGAAACGAGGATAAACATAGCTGATTACACCCTAGATCAGCTTGATGCAGGCAAGATTGTGCAAGGCGGTTTTGAATGTCGCACTAACTGTCACCTTGATTACACATTTTTCTCTCGACCTGCGCACCTACATTGTAAACTTTCATTCATAGGCTAGGTTGTAGCAACCTTATGATGGGTTTAGGTAAAATGTGAGTATCATGTAGTAGCCTAAACATTGAACTGGGTGAATGGAATAGGAATGACAGTCATCCAATATGCTGTAATAGAAATAAGGCCATGCTCATAAAGAAAATAGTCATACTCCCTCATCCTAAACGTCACCAACCGCCACTGGGCCGAACGGTTTGGCGTACTAACTAATATGATCCCACTATGAAAAGGGGAGACTCTCAACGAACACAATCATGTTCTCCCCCCCCCCCCCCCCCCCAACTGTCACAAGACTTGTCTGAAGGTAATCGCAGTACCGATTAAAATGAATGGAAGAATGGAATAGCCTTCCCTTGGAGAACAAGCAAATAAAGAGTAAAAGGTTTTCTTTTGGACAAGGTTGTCTAAGGGAAACCACTCCACTGACCCTTGTGCCCCTACTGCTGGTCAGGTGGATTGATTTGAAGGATCGGCATGATGTGTAATTAATAGACTGTTTTAATGTGAAATGAATACGGTTGATTTTTAAGGTTAGGGAGAAGTGCAGTGAATAGTGACACTTTTTAGGATGTCAATATAAATGAATGTATTTATGGTTGTTTGTAATTTTGTCTTGTCTTTTAATCGTTATGTGTTATTGTTTTTACCATCGAGGACCACTTTGGAAATAAGCATTTTAATTAATACTTTCAGGTGATATGCTCTGGGTCCACATTGTACATTTTGTTGTATATGTCTGTTGCCCAAAATAAATTCAATTCAATTCAATGGAGGTAATTTTGTGCCAAAAAAAAGGAGTTAAATATGTATAAAAAAAACTAAAATGTTTCCTGAGCTTTCTTATATCTCCTAGACATAGGGCAGACACTTCAAAACCTTCTTCTGCATGATAGATTTTTTTACAGTCTGTTTTTCCATTTAGGAATGTGTTATTCAATGCATTTGTGTGGGCTATAGTAATATTGTCCAAATTCAATATTTTATAAAATAAATACAAAAGTGTTATATCTACAGGTATAGCCGTGGGAAGTAGGCGTGCTGAAAAATCATAATATATATTTTTTTAATGTTTTATTTTTTATATTTTATGACAAAAGTAGTGCACTGGGCCTTTAATAGTGCTGTATTAGCGGACCGATATAAATACATAAATACTGAACCCCCTTTGACTTTTAGAGGTGTTAAAAGCAGGTTGGTTCTACAGTAGGTTATGGGTGTGTCTGCAGGGGGATCTCACCTATTTTGCTGGAAATCGTGCAAAAAGCATTGCAGCATAATTCATTATTATTTTTGCGCAGCTAAATGTGTCTGATACTGTAGATGTGAGTCAGCACTACTGTAAAACACATTGGACAGGATGTGTGTATTATTGTTTCCTATACTGCTAGACCATGATGCATCACCTGGCGATGTCGTCATGTCATGAATAAATGATGGGGCTGGTTTGTGTGTTTGTGCGTGTGTGTGTGTGTGTGCATGCGTGTGCCTGCGTCCGTGTGTAACAGAGGTACCAACTGAGCACCCAGACACTCACACGCACACTCATGTTCATCCGCTCATCTGTCTCTGGGCTAATACAGGGGATTAGTTTATACAAACAGTGGTGACACATGGTTGAACTCACAGATGTCCTGCCACACCCATCATGGCCACAGAGCTGTACAGGCCTAACTACACAGTCAGCCAGTCAGCAAGTCAATCAACCAGTTAGTTATCCAGTCAGCCAGGCAGTCAGTCAGTCATCCACTCAGCCAGTCATCCAGCCAGCCAGTCAGTCAGCCAGTCAGCAAGCCAGACAGACAGTTAGCCAGTCATAGTCATTCAGCCAGTCAGTCATCCAGGCAGTCAGCTAGTCAGCCAGTCGGCCAGCCAGTCAGACAGTCAGCCAGTCACTCAGCTAGACAGTCAGCCCTGCCTTACATAGGAAATGCTTACTGTAGGGATCCCACTAGGACAGCATATAGCTGGCAGTGCCAGGGTAATCTACACCACAGCAGTGGTACTGCAAGGACACTGGGCTTTCCCCAGCATAATCACATCTAGACAATTATATATGTAAAATACTGAGGAAAAGTGAGATATTGATTGATTGATTTTATTGGACAATTTAAAAACACAGTACAACCACAATGCAGATAATGGCTTCTAATTGGGTCAGAATATATCTCAGACCTCACAATCCATTGTTTTAATTCACTTTGCTAAGTCCTGTTGCTTTTTCATGTCATTTATCACCAAACAGTCAAAAAGGTCAGAGACTAAAGCGGTGATGGTGTGTGTGCCAGCCTGCCTGTGTGTGTGTGTGTGTGTGTGTGTGTGTGTGTGTGTGTGTGTGTGTGTGTGTGTGTGTGTGTGTGTGTGTGTGTGTGTGTGTGTGTGTGTGTGTGTGTGTGTGTGTGTGTGTGTGTGTGTGTGTGTGTGCCTATACATGTACATGCTGTGAAATAGATGCACCCTGTCAGAGGAGGAGAGTTACGTCAGAAGACTAGAATGTTGTCAGGTTCCAGACAGGTGGACTGTGACAGCTTAATGAAAGGAGCAGGGTGTTGACTGCTGGCCTAAATACCTCCTTTCTCCCCTCAATGGATGCTGTTATTTATGTCACTGTGTCACAGTCTGAACACACTGAACTGCTGATTACCATGACCTCTGCCTTTCAACCAAAGACAAGGAAATGTCAGCTGCTTTAAAGAACCTTTTATCAGAGATGATGCAGGCAGAGTAGAGTGACAGCCACCCTCTCCCGCTTCCCCTTCCCGCACACTGCGTGTGCGTGTGCGTGTGCGTGCGCGTGTGTGTGCGTGTGTGTGTGTGTGTGTGTGTGTGTGTGTGTGTGTGTGTGTGTGTGTGTGTGTGTGTGTGTGTGTGTGTGTGTGTGTGTGTGTGTGTGTGTGTGTGTGTGTGTGTGTGTGTGTGTGTGTGTTTGTGTTTGTGTGTTTGCGTGTGTTTGCGTGTGCGTTTGCGTGTGTGTGTGTGTAATATGGGCAAAGAAACAAAGGGAAGAGGAAGTCTTGGAGAGGAAACTTGAGAAGCGTCACAATCTCACATTGCTACGTTGGCTTGACATCTCACCTCTTAGGTGTTGTAGACGGGGTCCGGAGGTACAACAAATTTCCTGCAATTCTACACAGTTTGACATCTATTATGCCTCTCAAGAGGTATGTTAAGGGGTATATGGAAGGGTATTTTGAAAACACAGTTTAAGTGGAAGGTCCATCCCCAACCCCCTAAAAAAGTATAACAAATTTAGTTTTTAGGGAAAACAGATTTGCAACTTCCTGCATTTCAACACATTTTGCCATGGGGCAGAGAGAAACAATTTCAGTTTTATAATGCTATTTTGTCATAAGTCATTTTGTCATAAGTCTTATATATTTTTTTGCAGATTTAAAGCTAAATTCCTGCTACTCTACACGTTTTGCCCTGAGGCTGAGAGAAAATGTTTCAGTTTTAAAGTAACTGTCCATTGAAAGTTTCACTTCATAAAGTTTATATTCTGTGGACTCACACCCAAATAATTTTGTTTACTCATCCTATACTCGTATTTGTGGCCAAAGCATGGAGATGTTTTATTATTTCTAAAAGCATGGAGATGTTTTATTATTTCTAAAAGCATGGAGATGTTTTATTATTTCTAAAACACCTCAAACTAGTATCTCAAATAGACCATTTCAAAAATGCTTGCTATTTCCTCATACAGGATGATGTCATCCTCCTGAGGAGGATGAGCTGGCCAATCAGCATTAATATTTTTAATGACCGATATACGCCCACAACATTCTGTTGTTGGGGTACACCCACACAAAAACATTGCCTTTTAACATACTTAATTACAATTTCAATCATAATGGAATTAATTAAGGTCATATTTCATAGAACTCTGGAAACACTGAGCAGTTACTTTAAAGGTCGACTTTGGGCAAAAAACAAAAAAATAGAGAGTGATGTCTTGAGAGCCAGATGAGGGGTAGAGAGAGGGATGAGGGGTAGAGAGAGGGATGGGGGGTAGAGAGAGAGATGAGGGGTAGAGAGAGGGATGAGGGGTAGAGAGAGAGGGATGAGGGGTAGAGAGAGGGATGAGGGGTAGAGAGAGGGATGAGGGGTAGAGAGAGGGATGAGGGGTAGAGAGAGTGATGAGAGGTAGAGAGAGTGATGAGGGGTAGAGAGGGATGAGGGGTAGAAAGAGGGATGAGGGGTAGAGAGAGAGGGAGGGGGTACAGAGAGAGAGAGAAGAGGGGTAGAGAGAGAGGGAGGAGGGTACAGAGAGAGAAAGTTGAGGGGTAGAGAGAGAGAGATGAGGGGTAGAGAGAGAGATGAGGGTTGGAGAGAGAGATGAGGGTTAGGGAGAGAGGAAACGGAACACTTTCTTACGGCAAAGGTCTCGACGGCGACAGTATGACACACATTTCCCCTCTTGTATTGCATCGTCCTTGGAGACGGCCTGCTGGGGGTTGGGGGGATATTCCATTTCCCCCAACAACGGAGGCTTTGGCTGGCAGGTTGTAAAGTCACTGGGATGGAATGAGTGTGTAGTGGAGACTGAACTAGAGATAATGCTCTGAGAGGGTAAACAGCTAGTCTGCTGAATGTATCTCTCTGTCTGTCCATCCCAGCCAGGAGAGGAATGCCCCAGACTGTGTTCCCAGCAGCAGGCACCATGTTCACCCCCAGTGGCTTCAGCCCCCACCTGGCCTCCACCTGCTCTGAGGCTGACCCTGAGGAGGAGGAAGGCCCCCAGGAGGCCAGAGGACCTGGGGCTTGCGTGGCCGATGGACCCCCCATTACCTCCGCCTCTCTGGACACTCTCATCCAGCACCTGGTGCCCACCGCAGACTACTACCCAGAGGTAAACACCACCCTGGTTGTAGTGGCCCCAGCCTCAGAAGTAGAAATAGTAGTAGGAATATAATGTTAATGAAAATGGAAATACTGGATGTGTTTAACCCATTGTGTCCCTCCACAGAAAGCCTATGTGTTTAACCCATTGTGTCCCTCCACAGAAAGCCTATGTGTTTAACCCATTGTGTCCCTCCACAGAAAGCCTATGTGTTTAACCCATTGTGTCCCTCCACAGAAAGCCTATGTGTTTAACCCATTGTTTCCCTCCACAGAAAGCCTATGTGTTTAACCCATTGTGTCCCTCCACAGAAAGCCTATGTGTTTAACCCATTGTGTCCCTCCACAGAAAGCCTATGTGTTTAACCCATTGTTTCCCTCCACAGAAAGCCTATGTGTTTAACCCATTGTGTCCCTCCACAGAAAGCCTATGTGTTTAACCCATTGTGTCCCTCCACAGAAAGCCTATGTGTTTAACCCATTGTTTCCCTCCACAGAAAGCCTATGTGTTTAACTCATTGTTTCCCTCCACAGAAAGCCTATGTGTTTAACCCATTGTTTCCCTCCACAGAAAGCCTATGTGTTTAACCCATTGTTTCCCTCCACAGAAAGCCTATGTGTTTAACCCATTGTTTCCCTCCAGAGAAAGCCTATGTGTTTAACCCATTGTTTCCCTCCACAGAAAGCCTATGTGTTTAACCCATTGTTTCCCTCCAGAGAAAGCCTATGTGTTTAACCCATTGTTTCCCTCCACAGAAAGCCTATGTGTTTAACCCATTGTTTCCCTCCACAGAAAGCCTATGTGTTTAACCCATTGTGTCCCTCCACAGAAAGCCTATGTGTTTAACCCATTGTTTCCCTCCACAGAAAGCCTATGTGTTTAACCCATTGTTTCCCTCCACAGAAAGCCTATGTGTTTAACCCATTGTGTCCCTCCACAGAAAGCCTATGTGTTTAACCCATTGTGTCCCTCCACAGAAAGCCTATGTGTTTAACCCATTGTTTCCCTCCACAGAAAGCCTATGTGTTTAACCCATTGTGTCCCTCCACAGAAAGCCTATGTGTTTAACCCATTGTTTCCCTCCACAGAAAGCCTATGTGTTTAACCCATTGTTTCCCTCCACAGAAAGCCTATGTGTTTAACCCATTGTGTCCCTCCACAGAAAGCCTATGTGTTTAACCCATTGTGTCCCTCCACAGAAAGCCTATGTGTTTAACCCATTGTGTCCCTCCACAGAAAGCCTATGTGTTTAACCCATTGTGTCCCTCCACAGAAAGCCTATGTGTTTAACCCATTGTTTCCCTCCACAGAAAGCCTATGTGTTTAACCCATTGTGTCCCTCCACAGAAAGCCTATGTGTTTAACCCATTGTTTCCCTCCACAGAAAGCCTATGTGTTTAACCCATTGTGTCCCTCCACAGAAAGCCTATGTGTTTAACTCATTGTGTCCCTCCACAGAAAGCCTATGTGTTTAACCCATTGTTTCCCTCCACAGAAAGCCTATGTGTTTAACCCATTGTGTCCCTCCACAGAAAGCCTATGTGTCTAACCCATTGTGTCCCTCCACAGAAAGCCTATGTGTTTAACCCATTGTGTCCCTCCACAGAAAGCCTATGTGTTTAACCCATTGTTTCCCTCCACAGAAAGCCTATGTGTTTAACCCATTGTTTCCCTCCACAGAAAGCCTATGTGTTTAACCCATTGTTTCCCTCCACAGAAAGCCTATGTGTTTAACCCATTGTTTCCCTCCACAGAAAGCCTATGTGTTTAACTCATTGTTTCCCTCCACAGAAAGCCTATGTGTTTAACCCATTGTTTCCCTCCACAGAAAGCCTATGTGTTTAACCCATTGTTTCCCTCCACAGAAAGCCTATGTGTTTAACCCATTGTTTCCCTCCAGAGAAAGCCTATGTGTTTAACCCATTGTTTCCCTCCACAGAAAGCCTATGTGTTTAACCCATTGTTTCCCTCCAGAGAAAGCCTATGTGTTTAACCCATTGTTTCCCTCCACAGAAAGCCTATGTGTTTAACCCATTGTTTCCCTCCACAGAAAGCCTATGTGTTTAACCCATTGTGTCCCTCCACAGAAAGCCTATGTGTTTAACCCATTGTTTCCCTCCACAGAAAGCCTATGTGTTTAACCCATTGTTTCCCTCCACAGAAAGCCTATGTGTTTAACCCATTGTGTCCCTCCACAGAAAGCCTATGTGTTTAACCCATTGTGTCCCTCCACAGAAAGCCTATGTGTTTAACCCATTGTTTCCCTCCACAGAAAGCCTATGTGTTTAACCCATTGTGTCCCTCCACAGAAAGCCTATGTGTTTAACCCATTGTTTCCCTCCACAGAAAGCCTATGTGTTTAACCCATTGTTTCCCTCCACAGAAAGCCTATGTGTTTAACCCATTGTGTCCCTCCACAGAAAGCCTATGTGTTTAACCCATTGTGTCCCTCCACAGAAAGTCTATGTGTTTAACCCATTGTGTACCTCCACAGAAAGCCTATGTGTTTAACCCATTGTGTCCCTCCACAGAAAGCCTATGTGTTTAACCCATTGTTTCCCTCCACAGAAAGCCTATGTGTTTAACCCATTGTGTCCCTCCACAGAAAGCCTATGTGTTTAACCCATTGTTTCCCTCCACAG
>NC_092092.1:62977498-63042498 GCF_045679555.1 Salvelinus alpinus
TTACTAGCATTTAAAAGCAGTTGGAGGCCACGGAAGGAGTGTTGTATGGCGTTGAAGCTTGTTTGGAAGTTTGTTAGCACAGTGTCCAAAGAAGGGCCAGATGTATACAGAATGGTGTCGTCTGCGTAGAGGTGGATCAGAGAATCACCAGCAGCAAGAGCGACATCATTGATATATACAGAGAAAAGAGTCGGCCCGAGAATTGAACCCTGTGGCACCCCCATAGAGACTGCCAGAGGTCCGGACAACAGGCCCTCCGATTTGACACACTGAACTCTATCTGAGAAGTAGTTGGTGAACCAGGCGAGGCAGTCATTTCAGAAGCCAAGGCTATTGAGTCTGCCGATAAGAATGTGGTGATTGACAGAGTCGAAAGCCTTGGCCAGGTCGATGAAGACTGCTGCACAGCACTGTCTTTTATCGATGGTGTTTATGATATCGTTTAGGACCTTGAGCGTGGCTGAGGTGCACCCATGACCAGCTCGGAAACCAGATTGCATAATGGAGAAGGTACGGTTGGATTCAAAATGGTCGGTGATCTGTTTATTAACGTGGCTTTCGAACATTTTAGAAAGGCAGGGCAGGATGGATATAGGTCTATAACAGTTTGGGTCTAGAGTTTCTCCCCCTTTGAAGAGGGGGATGACCGCGGCAACTTTCCAATCTTTAGGGATCTCAGACGATGCGAAAGAGAGGTTGAATAGGCTAGTAATAGGGGTTGCAACAATTTCTGCGGATAATTTTAGAGAGGGTCCAGATTGTCGAGCCCGGGTGATTTGTAGGGATCCAGATTTTGCAGTTCTTTCAGAACATCAGCTTTCTGGATTTGGGTGAAGGAGAAGCAGGGGGGGGTTGGGCAAGTTGCTGCAGGGGGTGCTGAGATGTTGGCCGTGGTAGGGGTAGCCAGGTGGAAAGCATGGCCAGCCGTGGAAAAATGCTTATTGAAATTATCGTAGATTTATCGGTGGTGACAGTGTTTCTGTTTCTATCCTCAGTGCAGTGGGCAGCTGGGAGGAGGTGCTCTTATTCTCCATGGACTTTACAGTGTCCCAAAACTTTTTGGAATTAGTGCTACAGGAAGCAAATTTCTGTTTGAACTGACTAACTGACTGAGTATATTGGTTCCTGACTTGCCTGAAAAGTTGCATATCGATGCTAATGCAGAACGCCACAGGATGTTTTTGTGCTGGTCAAGGGCAGTCAAGTCTGGGGTGAACCAAGGGCTATATCTGTTCTTAGTTCTACATTTTTTGATTGGGGCATGCTTATATAAGATGGAGAGGATAGTGCTTTTGAAGAGCAACCAGGCATCCTCTACTGACGGGATGAGGTCAACATCCTTCCAGGATACCCGGGCCAGGTCGATTAGAAAGGCCTGCTCGCTGAAGTGTTTTAGGGAGCGTTTGACAGTGGTAGTTATGATGATTGTGATGGTGATGATGATGAGGAGGGTGAGAATGATGATGATGGTGTTGATCATGATTATTATTAGTTGTCTAATCATTCAAAAGTCTATATGTCCTTTCCAGGCGTATTGGAAGACACTGAACCAGGTTTTGCAGACGCTGAACCAGAAGCTGGCAGCCATCGCCCAGGGAGAGGAGAGCATTGTCAAAGTGAATGCCTCCTCAGTCTCCTCAATCTCAGACAAGCTGGTGGGCTTCAAGACCAAGCCTCCACCTATCCAGAAGGATATACTATCTATCTGCAACGACCCATACACACTGGCACAGCAACTCACCCATGTGGAACTGGTAAGAAGAGGGGTAGGAAGGATGTGAGGAAGGAATTAAAGGAGAGAGAGGAGAGATGAAAGAGGATGAGATAAGGGTGTGATCGAAGGGAGAGATGATGAGAAGAGGAGAGAGGGGGAGGGAAGAGGAAGACAAACAGGCAAAGACAGAGAAAGACGATGAGAGATAAATGACAATAAGAGAGAGAGGAAGCAGAGGGAAGAAAGGAATAGACACAGAAATGAAGTGGAGATTAAGCTAGATGTAGAATCAAGACAGAGAGAGAGAGAGAGAGAGAGAGAGATGGAGCACCTAAATCTTCCAAACAACCCAGGGGATATTTAGTTCTAACATTTGCTTGATTACCAGCTGCATTAGCCTTGCATGGTCCTAGGTTAACTCTAGCCTACAGCTAAGTAACAGGCTTTGAATGGTCCTATGTTAGCTCTAGCCTACAGCTGAGTAATAGACTTTAAATGGTCCTCTGTTAGCTCTTGCCTACAGCTGAGTAACAGGCTTTGAATGGTCCTCTGTTAGCTCTAGCCTACAGCTAATTAACAGGCTTTGAACGGTCCTCTGTTAGCTCTAGCCTGCAGCTGAGTAACAGGCTTTGAACGGTCCTCTGTTAGCTCTAGCCTGCAGCTGAGTAACAGACTTTGAAAGGTGCTCTACAGACAGAAACAGACAGGGCTGAGTAACAAAGGAGCTCCTACTCTCACTGATGGTAGTGGTGTGTGTGTGTGTGTGTGTGTGTGTGTGTGTGTGTGTGTGTGTGTGTGTGTGTGTGTGTGTGTGTGTGTGTGTGTGTGTGTGTGTGTGTGTGTGTGTGTGTGTGTGTGTGTGTGTGTAAGGGCCATCCTCCGTAGGCCTGAGTAAGCGTGTATTCTGGTCTGAAAGCGCGACATCATCTCAGTCAGTGGTTTGCCTGGTGCCTTTAAGGGAATACATCCACAGTTGATATATGTGACCTGACAGCTTCACACACACACACACACACACACACACACACACACACACACACACACACACACACACACACACACACACACACACACACACACACACACACACACACACACACACACACACACACACACACACACACACACACACACACAGCTTACTGTGGGCTCCCGCTAAATGTTGGGACAGATTTGTGAAACACAGACACCACTCATCACTTGGCTGCATTCCTTTCAGAGTTTGGGTCAACCTGTGGGTGAAGATGTACTGTAGCTGTGGGTGATTGTCTTTGTTGATATGACAACAGTGACATAGTGTGTGTGTTTTCTTATGTTTATGTATTTTTGATTTGCGTGGCTTAGCCTGTGCATACCAGGGGTCAGCTGTTGCTTCAATGGAATGTGAGATTTCTCAATGATTCATGACTTCCTGTATTGCTTGGCTTCTATTACGGAGATGAATCTAGTTAATATGCACGGTCATGTCGCTCTACTCTGCTCTCTCTGTTTCAGGAACATCTCAGTTATATCGGTCCTGAGGAGTTTGTCCAAGCCTTTGTTCAGAAAGACCCACTAGATAGCACTCAGGTATAATATAATATACTGCATATCAAAACTTGTTCAGTGGGAATAACATTATAGTACACCGTTGTGTAAAACATGTGTTTACTTTTTGAAAAGAGAAAGAGTGTAAGAGTGTAGGGGTGAGAGAGAGAGAGAGAGAGAGAGAGAGAGAGAGAGAGAGAGAGAGAGAGAGAGAGAGAGAGAGAGAGAGAGAGAGAGAGAGAGAGAGAGAGAGAGAGAGAGAGAGAGAGAGAGAGAGAGAGAGAGAGAGAGAGAGAGAGAGAGAGAGAGAGAGAGAGAGAGAGAGAGAGAGAGAGAGAGAGAGAGAGAGAGAGAGAGAGAGAGAGAGAGAGAGAGAGAGAGAGAGAGAGAGGGGCCCTCTCTGGTCCTGATTTGCAGTATTCTGTGTTTGTGTCCCAGCAGCCGTGTTTCAGTGAGCAGAAGAAGAAGACCACTAACCTGGAGGCTTACGTCAGGTGGTTCAACAGGCTGTGCTACCTGGTAGCTACTGAGATCTGTATGGTAAATGATTTCACGTTATTCTCTTCGTTCTGGTCCCGTATTGCTCATTTGGTAGAGCATGGTGTTTGTGATGTAAGCACTGTGGGTTTGATTCCCGTGGCCACCCATACGTAAGCATGTATGCATGCATGACTGTAAGTCCCTTTGGATAAAAACGTCTGCTAAATGGCATGTATTATGATATATTATATTATGCCAGTCTTCCCTCACTGAGGTTGATGATTCATTTATGGTTCTTTAGTGTCACCTGCTGGCCATGTAACATTACTACACTCCTATACCCATTGCGAGGCATTGATACTTTCTTCCCAGACCAGAGCCTGTATCCACAAAGCGTCTCAGAGTAGGAGTGATGATCTAGGATCAGATCCCAACCTCTCCATATAATCCTATTCATTATGATCTAAAAGGCAAAACTGATCCTAGATACGGGCCCTGGGACAAATACTGTATTATTTTGCATGTCATTTACATCCATTATATCCTACTAGCATTCTGTGTCTATCTCCTCTCAGCCTGCTAAGAAGAAACAGAGAGCCCAGGTGATTGAGTTCTTCATCGACGTGGCCAGAGAGTGCTTCAACATTGGCAATTTCAACTCCCTCATGGCCATCATCTGTGAGTACATCATACATGACCCAAATACTGATATTTGGCAAAATACCGATATTTGACTTGTGTCTGCTCCCCTAGCTGGTATGAATATGAGTCCTGTGTCTCGGTTGAAGAAGACGTGGGGTAAAGCCAAGACTGCCAAGTTCTTCATCCTGGAGGTAAGACTAGCCAACCAGCACAGCCTTAGATACCTTGTTAGAATTTGTATTATTTCATTGTTGTTATTATTATTAAACAGTAGTTGTTAAAGTTCATTGTTCATTGGTTTGGGAAGAATTGTTAAACTCATCCCAAACCATCTCAAGGTGTGTTTTGGGTCACTGTCCTGTTGAAAAACAAATGATAGTCCCACTAAGTGCAAACCAGATGGGGTGGCGTATCGCTGCAGAATACTGTGGTAGCCATGCTGGTTAAGTGTGGCTTGAATTCTAAATACCAGCAAAGTAACCCCACACCATCATACCTCCTCATCCATACTTCACGGTGGGAACCACACATGCAGAGATCATCCGTTCACCTACTCTGCATCTCACAAAGACACGGCGGTTGGAACCAAAAATCTCAAATTTGGACTTATCAGACCAAAGGACAGATTTCCACCAGTCTAATGTCCGTTCCTCATGTTTCTTGGCCCAAGCAAGTCTCATTTTATTATTGGTGTCCTTTAGTAGTGGTTTCTTTGCAGCAATTTGACCATGAAGGCCTGATTCACCCAGTCTCCTCTGAACAGTTGATGTTGAGATGTGTCTGTTACTTGAACTTTGTGAAGCATTTATTTGGGCTGCAACTTCTGAGGTGCAGTTAACTCTAATGAACGTATCCTCTGCAGCAGAGGTAACTCTGGGTCTTCCATTCCTGTGGCGGTCCTCATGAGAGCCCCTGTATATAGCCTCATTATTGTTATTTTATTGTCTTTTTTTACTTTAATTTATTTAGTAAATATTTTCTTCACTCTACTTTCTTAAAACTTCTTATGGCTGGGTGGCAGTATTGAGTAGCTTGGATGAAAAGGTGCCCAGAGTAAACTGCCTGCTACTCAGGCTCAGAGGCTAAGATATGCATATTATTAGTATATTTGGATAGAAAACACTCTGAAGTTTCTAAAACTGTTTGAATGATGTCTGTGAGTA
This sequence comes from Salvelinus alpinus, assembly GCF_045679555.1. Lineage (NCBI taxonomy): Eukaryota > Metazoa > Chordata > Actinopteri > Salmoniformes > Salmonidae > Salvelinus > Salvelinus alpinus. The sequence continues at coordinate 62,983,025 of NC_092092.1, forward strand.
TAACAGAACTCATATGGCAGGCAAAAACCTGAGAAAAAATCCAACCAGGAAGTGGGAAATCTGAGGTTTGTAGGTTTGCCTATTCAATATACAGTGGGATATTGGTCATTTTGCACTTCCTACGGCTTCCACTAGATGTCAACAGTCTTTAAAACCTTGTTTGATGCTTCTACTGTGAAGAATGAGGGAAGGAGAGCTCTTTGAATCAGGTGTCTGGCACGAGCTGAACATGCGCGGTCACGTGAGAGTGACCTGCTTTCCATCGCATTTCTGAAGACAAAGGAATTCTCCGGTTGAAACATTATTGAAGATTTATTTTTAAAATATCCTAAAGATTGATTCTATACATCGTTTGACATGTTTCTACGAACTGTAATGGAATTGTTTGACTTTTCGTCTGACCTGTGCGTCATGAATGTGGATTACTGGACTGAACGAGCGAATAAAATGAAGGTATTTGGACATAAATTATGGACTATATCGAACAAAACAAACATTTATTGTCGAACTGGGATTCCTGGGAGTGCATTCTGATGAAGATCATCAAAGGTAAGTGAATATTTATAATGCTATTTCTGACTTCTGTTGACTCCAAAAAATGGCAGATATCTTTATGGCTTATTTGGGCTCTGAGCGCTGTACTCAGATTATAGCATGGTGTGCTTTTTCCGTAAAGTTTTTTTGAAATCTGACACAGCGGTTGCATTAAGGAGAAGTTTATCTAAAGTTCCATGTTTAATACTTGTATCTTTTATCAATGTTTATTATGAGTATTTCTGTAAATTGATGTGGCTCTCTGCAAAATCACCGGATGTTTTGGAGGCAAAACATTACTGAACATAATGCGCCAATGTAAACTGAGATTTTTGGATATAAATATGAACTTTATCGAACAAAACATACATGTATTGTGTAACATGAAGTCCTATGAGTGTCATCTGATTAAGATCATCAAAGGTTAGTGATTAATTTTATCTCTATTTCTGATGTTTGTGACTCCTCTCTTTGGCTGGAAAAATGGCTGTGTGTTTTCTGTGAATAGGTGCTGACCTAACATAATCGTTTGTGGTGCTTTCGCCGAAAAGCCTATTTCAAATCGGACACTGGTGGGATTAACAAGAAGTGTATCTTTAAAATGGTGTAAAATACTTGTATGTCTGAGGAATTTTAATTATGAGATTTCTGTTGTTTTGAATTTGGCGCCCTGCACTTTCACTGGCTGTTGTCATATCGATCCCGTTAACGGGATCTCAGCCGTAAGAAGTTTTAAGGGCTTGTAAGTAAGCATTTCATGGTAAGGTCTACTACGCCTGTTGTATTCGGCGCATGTGACAAATACATTTTTATTTCAATTGACTAATATACTATTTTATTTTACCATACAGCATCAGATGGACCCTACTGGAAACTTCTACAACTACAGAACAGCACTTAGGGGAGCCGTCCACAGGTCCCAGACTGCTAATAGCATCAGGGAGAAGGTACAGGCCATCATTCACTTTGTAACTATCCTTACCTGACCCCTACTTGTGCACTGAAACCAAGGACACACATCATTAACTCTGTCTCTCTCTTTTCCTTAGATTGTGATTCCCTTCTTCAGCCTACTGATCAAAGACATCTACTTCCTGAATGAGGGATGTGCCAACCGCCTGCCCAATGGCCATGTGCATTTTGCGGTAAGGCTGAAAAGTTCATACTGATACATACAAATGTGGATTGTACTCTCTCAATTCAATTGAAATGGCTTTATTGGCATGGTAAATGTCTTTACATTGCCAAATCAATCTCTTGCTCTCTCTCTCTCTCTCTCTCTCTCTCTTACTCTCTCTCTGCTTTTTGATTTTGTTTTCAGAAATTTGTGGAATTGGCTCGCCAGGTGGGAGAGTTTATGACGTGGAAACAGATAGAGTGTCCGTTTGAGACAGACAGGAGCATCCTCCACTACCTCCACACTGCTCCCATCTTCAGTGAGGACGGTAAGACACGGTCTCACCTAACATGAGTCTTGAAGTAAAAACATTTAATCACACATTACAGTTAAACATTATAGTCACATATCATATTTCTTTCTTTCATCCCTAGGCCTCTACCTGGCATCCTATGAGAGTGAGAGCCCAGAGAACCAGGTGGAGAAGGACAGATGGAAAGCACTCAGGTATGACAGATATCAGTGATGTAACATAATGAGTCAGTGATGTAACCTAATGAGTCAGTGATGTAATCTAATGAGTCAGTGATGTAATCTAATGAGTCAGTAGCCTAATGAGTTGGTGATGTAGCCTAATGAGTCGGTGATGTAGCCTAATGAGTTGGTGATGTAGCCCAATGAGTCTGTGATGTAACCTAATGAGTCAGTGATGTAACCTAATGAGTCAGTGATGTAAACTAATGAGTCAGTGATGTAACCTAATGAGTCAGTGATGTAACCTAATGAGTCAGTGATGTAGCCCAATGAGTGACATAGTCTTAGCTTGTTAAAACCACCTGTATTTTCCCTCCTATCTTTCTCCAGGTCTAATATTCTGGTGAAGACAAAAGAGCTAAAAGAGCACCATGGCAGCTAACCCTCAGGCCAGCCCAGCGAGGGAGGGAGGGAGTGTACTCATTGCACTAAAACAAACTGTGAAGGAGCCTAGCTGGTACCGAGGTGTTTTTCTACACATGAAGAATAGAAGTGATGAAACAATAATGATGAACAGGATTCATCAACATCATTACCAGTAAAAACACAATGGAAGAACAAAGGTCAACAAGCAGTGAAAAGTGAAGCTACTGTATGGACACTAACTGGGGGAGTATAATGTCATTACCTTTGGTTTGACTTTTGTACATGGGGTACATAAGGGATAGATCAATCCCGCAATCTCGGTGTTTATTTACTCTTTATCATCTTTCTTTTTCTCCCTCTCTCTTTCTTTGTCTCTCCCTCTTCCTTTATTTCTTTCTCATCTTTCTTTCTCTTCCCCTCTCTCATCTTTCTTTCTCTCCAAAGCTTTGTGTAAGTTTTCTATTGTACTGTTAGAATCCTGTAAAAGTAAGAGTAACTATGATGTGAAGGGCGCTGGCTTGCCCACTTAGCTGCCGGACTGTGTTTGGTCCTCTACTACTGAAGACTACTACTAAAGACTACTACTAAAGACTACTACTAAAGACTACTACTTCTAAAGACTACTACTAAAGACTAGTATTGATGACTTCTACTAAAGACTACTTCTAAAGACTACTATTGATGACTTCTACTAAAGACTAGTATTGATGACTTTTACTAAAGACTACTTCTAAAGACTATTATTGATGACTTCTACTAAAGACTAGTATTGATGACTTTTACTAAAGACTACTTCTAAAGACTAGTATTGATGACTTTCACTAAAGACTACTTCTAAAGACTAGTATTGATGACTTTTACTAAAGACTACTTCTAAAGACTACTATTGATGACTTCTACTAAAGACTACTTCTAAAGACTAGTATTGATGACGACTACTAAATACTAGTATTGATGACGACTACTAAAGACTACTTCTAAAGACTACTATTGATGATTTCTACTAAAGACTACTTCTAAAGACTAGTATTGATGACTTCTACTAAAGACTAGTATTGATGACTTTTACTAAAGACTACTTCTAAAGACTACTATTGATGACTTCTACTAAAGACTAGTATTGATGATGACTACTAAAGACTAGTATTGATGACGACTACTAAAGACTACTTCTAAAGACTACTTCTAAAGACTACTATTGATGACTTCTACTAAAGACTAGTATTGATGACTACTTCTAAAGACTAGTATTGATGACGACTACTAAAGACTAGTATCGATGACGACTACTAAAGACTACTTCTAAAGACTACTACTAAAGACTACTACTAAAGACTACTTCTAAAGACTACTATCGATGACTTCTACTAAAGACTAGTATTGATGACTTCTACTAAAGACTACTTCTAAAGACTACTATTGATGACTTCTACTAAAGACTACTTCTAAAGACTAGTATTGATGACTTCTACTAAAGACTACTATTGATGACTTCTACTAAAGACTACTTCTAAAGACTAGTATTGATGACTTCTACTAAAGACTACTTCTAAAGACTAGTATTGATGACTTCTACTAAAGACTACTTCTAAAGACTATTATTGATGACTTCTACTAAAGACTAGTATTGATGACGACTACTAAAGACTACTATTGATGACTTCTACTAAAGACTACTTCTAAAGACTAGTATTGATGACTTCTACTAAAGACTAGTATTGATGACGACTACTAAAGACTAGTATTGATGACTTTTACTAAAGACTACTTCTAAAGACTACTATTGATGACTTCTACTAAAGACTACTTCTAAAGACTACTATTGATGACTTCTACTAAAGACTACTTCTAAAGACTATTATTGATGACTTCTACTAAAGACTACTTCTAAAGACTACTATTGATGACTTATACTAAAGACTACTATTGATGACTTCAACTAAAGACTACTTCTAAAGACTATTATTGATGACGACTACTAAAGACTACTATTGATGACTTCTACTAAAGACTACTTCTAAAGACTATTATTGATGACTTCTACTAAAGACTATTATTGATGACGACTACTAAAGACTACTATTGATGACTTCTACTAAAGACTAGTATTGATGACTTTTACTAAAGACTACTTCTAAAGACTACTATTGATGACGACTACTAAAGACTAGTATTGATGACTTTTACTAAAGACTACTTCTAAAGAGTATTATTGATGACTTCTACTAAAGACTACTTCTAAAGACTATTATTGATGACTTCTACTAAAGACTACTTCTAAAGACTACTATTGATGACTTCTACTAAAGACTACTTCTAAAGACTACTATTGATGACTTCTACTAAAGACTACTTCTAAAGACTACTTGTGATGACTTCTACTAAAGACTACTATTGATGATGACTACTAAAGACTAGTATTGATGACTTTTACTAAAGACTACTTCTAAAGACTAGTATTGATGACTTCTACTAAAGACTACTTCTAAAGACTATTATTGATGACTTCTACTAAAGACTATTATTGATGACGACTACTAAAGACTACTATTGATGACGACTACTAAAGACTAGTATTGATGACTTTTACTAAAGACTACTTCTAAATACTAGTATTGATGACTTCTACTAAAGACTACTTCTAAAGACTAGTATTGATGACGACTACTAAAGACTACTATTGATGACTTCTACTAAAGACTACTTCTAAAGACTACTATTGATGACTTCTACTAAAGACTAGTATTGATGACTTCTACTAAAGACTACTTCTAAAGACTACTATCGATGACTTCTACTAAAGACTACTTCTAAAGACTACTATTGATGACGACTACTAAAGATTAGTATTGATGACTTCTACTAAAGACTACTTCTAAAGACTACTATTGATGACGACTACTAAAGACTACTACTAAAGACTAGTATTGATGACTTCTACTAAAGACTACTTCTAAAGACTAGTATTGATGACTTCTACTAAAGACTACTTCTAAAGACTACTATTGATGACGACTACTACTAATGACTACTACTGACTACTACTGAGTACCAGGAACCACTGGAGAGACATCCTGCATTATATCATTCCACATACATAAATACATGGACTGTGTAGTGTGTGTGTGTGTGTGTGCGTGTGTGTGTGTGTGTGTGTGTGTGTGTGTGTGTGTGTGTGTGTGTGTGTGTGTGTGTGTGTGTGTGTGTGTGTGTGTGTGTGTGTGTGTGTGTGTGTGTGTGTGTGTGTGTGTGTGTGTGTGTGTGTGTGTGTGCGTTTGTGCATGGTCTCAGTTGAGGGGCTTATTCGTATTAAAATGTAAATCTCTCATCCTCAGTGGAGAGACTGTTGTTGAAACCATGAAACCAGGGTATTTTCATCTCCATGTCTGAATCTAGTCTACCTGTACATTGTAGGTGTGGAGGGCTGGAGATATCAGTGGTGTCTACTCCTATGCGAAAATGGATTGTGCCATGAAAACGACAGCAAAACAATCAATCATGGCAAGAGCCAGACCTGTGTATAGATTGTGTATAAAGGACTACTTTTCCCATGTACCCGCTGACATCTTTCTGCTCTCCAGGAAGAAGTCTCTCTCTGACTGATGTTCAGTTGTCTGATATTTATGGTTTTGTTATTCTTTTATTTTATTCCTCTATTGAAAATGAAGTCTTCTAAATGTCATGCAAAAGACAGTGTTTTAAAGGGGCATTATATGTAGGGTTCCACCACTGAAATACTGGAGGTGTTTTAGGCCATTGGAATATGAGCTAAATGAACAAATGGATACTTCCACCAATAACATCTGCCATTGTCTTTCTACTGTTGGAGAGGGAACGTTGTGCCAGTTTGTCACTACTAGTTGTTACGATTATCCAGGTTCTTTTAACTTGAAACTTGCTGTTGTTTATGACTTTGTTGTCCTGTGGGATAGTCACATGTTGTGATCCCTTGGGGGTGATCATAAAGGAGGAATATGGTGGGGGAGGGATGTGTGTTATTCCATGTTTTTAAGAGACAGTTTGATTCAATTTTATATGATTGATGTTCAAGTGATGCACTCGTAGCCCTGTCCTTCTTCTAACAACAGGCTGGTTCTCTCTCTTTCTCTCTCTCTCTCTCTCTCTTCTCTGTAACACAGAGAAGACAGGTACATTCCCCTAAACACTTTCCCTGCCCAGTTACCTACACCCATGCCATGCCACACTGTCTTGTAGGATCAGGAGGCATCCAAGGTAACAGTTTTCAGTGCAGTGTTTTCAGTGAAGAGTGTTTGCGTGTGTGACACCCTGAAGCAGGCAGATCATTGATACTTTTTTGTTTACTGGCCAGTTTACAGGATTCTGGCCCCATCGATAGCAAATTGAAAAGAGGCCGACTTAAATAAATGGCTTTTAATAAAATGCATCCTTGCACGGTGTGCTGATTTCATAGGAGCAGGCCCATAGGTCCGTAGCCTGCATTGTAGTCTCATGAAAAACTTTTTATGCACCCAGATCTAGGGGAGGCATGTTCAGATGGGAAACATTTTAGCCCATGGAGTGGAAATAGTGTTAATGTCTTCATACCTCCTATGTGCAGAATAAGGAAGTTGACAATACCAACTAGAGGCAACGAGGTTAAAGAACCCAGTCAAAAGTAAAGATGTTCTACTCAGGGGGAAGTGGTAAAGGTCTTGGGTTCATTTTGTTTCCATGTGTGAAAAATAAATGTATATTATCATCTTTTGGCTAAATGACAAACAACATAACATCTAGTAGTTTTACTTTTATTTCACATTTCACATTTATTTAACCAGGTAGGCCAGTTGAAAACAAGTTCTCATTTACAACTGCGACCTGGCCCAGATAAAGCAAAGCAGTGCAACACAAACAACAACACAGAGTTACACATGGAATAAACAAGCGTACAGTCAATAACACAATCGGAAAAAAAGAAAGTCTATGTACAGTGTGTGCAAATGGTGTGAGGAGGTAGGCAATAAATAGGCCATAGTAATGAAGTAATTACAATTTAGCAAATTAACACTGGAGTGAGAGATGTGCAGATGATGATGTGCAAGTAGTGATACTGGTGTGCAAAAGAGCAGAAAAGTAAATAAAAACAATATGGGAATGAGGTAGGTAGATTGGGTGGGCTATTTACAGATGGACTATGTACAGCTGCAGCGATCGGTTAGCTGCTCAGATAGCTGATGTTAAAGTTAGAGAGGGAAATATAAGTCTCCAGCTTCAGCAATTTTTGCAATTCGTTCCAGTCACTGGCAGCAGAGAACTGGAAGGAAAGGCGGCCAAAGCAGGTGTTGGCTTTAGTGATGACCAGTGAGATATACCTGCTGGAGCACGTGCTACGGGTGGGTGTTGTTATCGTGACCAGTGAGCTGAGATAAGGTGGAGCTTTACCTAGCATAGACTTATAGATGACCTGGAGTCAGTGGGTCTGGCGACGAATATGTAGCGAGGGCCAGCCAACTAGAACATACAGGTCGCAGTGGTGGGTGGTATAAGGTGCTTTGGTAACAAAACGGATGGCACTGTGATAGACTGCATCCAGTTTGCTGAGTAGAGTATTGGAAGCTATTTTGTAGAAGGATCGGGATCGGTAGGATAGTCAGTTTTACTAGGGTAGGTTTGGCGGCGTGAGTGAAGGTGGCTTTGTTGCGAAATAGAAAGCCGATTCTAGATTTGATTTTGGATTGGAGATGTTTGATATGAGTCTGGAAGGAGAGTTTACAGTCTAGCCAGACACCTAGGTATTTGTAGTTGTTCACATATTCTAGGTCAGAACCGTCCAGAGTAGTGATGCTAGTCGGGCGGGCGGGTGCGGGCAGCGAACGATTGAAAAGCATGCATTTGGTTATACTAGCGTTTAAGAGCAGTTGGAGGCCACGGAAGAAGTGTTGTATGGCATTGAAACTCATTTGAAGGTTAGTTAACACTGTGTCCAAAGAAGGGCCAGATGTATACAGAATGGTGTCGTCTGCGTAGAGGTGGATCAGGGAATCACCCGCAGCAAGAGCGAGATCGTTGATATATACAGAGAAAAGAGTCGGCACGAATGCTTATCTAAGCTCTTCTCTCATCCTCTCCATCATTGGTAGTTTGCACTGTTGCTATAGAGTGGAAGTAGTTTTCAGCTCTTCACACCTCCTATTTGCAGAATAAGGACGTTGACCATACCAAGAGACAATAAGTGTGAATACAGTCTAACAGTGCTGCCAATAGCCACAGGACACTGAGGACAGCCACAGATACACTATATATACAAAAGTATGTGGACACGCCTTCAAATTAGTGGTTTTGGCTATTTCAGCTACACTCGTTGCTGACAGGTGTATAAAATCGAGCACACAGCTTTGCAATCTCCATAGAAAAACACTGGTAGTAGGATGGCCTTACTGAAGAGCTCAGTGACTTTCAATGTGGCACCATCATAGGATGACACCTTTCCAACATGTCAGTTCGTCAAATTTCTGCCCTGCTAGATCTGCCCCAGTCAATTGTAAGTGCTGTTATTGTGAAGTAGAAACGTCTAGGAGCAACAACGACTCAGCTGCTAAGTGGTAGGCCATACAAGCTCACAGAACGGGACTGCCGAGTTCTGAAGCATGTAGCACGTAACAATTGTCTGTCCTCGGTTGCAACACTCACTACCGAGTTCCAAACTGCCCCTGGAAGCAACGTCAGTACAATAACTGTTCGTCAGGAGCTTCATGAAATGGGTTTCTATAGCTAAGCAGCCGCACACAAGCCAAAGATCACCATGTGCAATGCCAAGCGTCGGCTGGAGTCCAGCGAGGTCCATACAGAAATGGTTTGATCGAGATCAATGTGGAAGAACTTGACTGGCCTGCACAGAGCCCTGACCCCAACCCTATCAAACACCATTGGGATGATTAGGAACGCCAACTGTTAGCCAGGCCAAATTGTATCTAGGCACTGGTGCTCTAGAGCACACAAAGAATTACACCTACCTCGGCCTAAACATCAACACAGCAGATAACTTCCACAAGGCTGTGAACGATCTAAGAGACAAGGCCACAAGGGGTTGCCATCAAAAGGAACATAAAACTCATCCCAATTAGGATCTGGCAAAAAATACCCTCTATGGCTGTGAGGTCTGGGGTCCACTCACCAACCAAGAATTCACAAACGGGACAAACACCCAATTGAGACTCTGCGTTCAGAATTCTGCAAAAATATACTTAGTGTACAATGCAAGACCCAAAACAATGCATGCAGAGCAAAATTAGGACTATACCCACTAGTTATCAAAATCCAGAAATAGTTATTAAATTCTACAACCACCTAAAAGAAAGTAATGCCACACATTCCACCACAAAGCCCTCACTTACAGAGAGATGAACCTAGAGAAGACTCCCCTCAGCCAGCTGGTTCTGGGGCTCTGTTCACAAACACAAAAATACTACACAGAGTCTCAGGACAGAAACACATTTAGACCCAACCAAATTATGAGAAAGCAAAAAAAATAACTAATTGACACACTGGAAAGAATCAACCAAAAAACAGAGCAAATTGGAAAGCTATCTGGCCCTAAACAGAGAGCACACAGTGGCAGAATACCTGACCATTGTGACTGACCCTAAATTAAGGAAATCTTTTACTATGTACAGACTCAGTGAGCATAGCCTTGCTATTGAGAGAGGCCGCCATAGGCAGACCTGGCTCTCAAGAGAAGACAGGATGTGTGCACACTGCCCACAAAATGAGGTGGAAACTGAGCTGCACTTTCTAACCTCGTGCCAAATGTATGACCATATTAGAGACACATATTTCCCTCAGATTACACAGATACACAAAGAATTTGAAAAACAAATCTAATTTTTATAAACTCCTATTGGGTAAATACCACAGTGTGCAATCACAGCAGCAAGATTTGTGACCTGTTGCCACATGAAAAGGGCAACCAGTGAAGAACAAACACCATTGTAAATACTACGCCACTCGGGAGGCCCCAGTATATGTCTCCTTATGATAATACTGCACTTCTCCTGACATACATCTTGTTCTTGTCCTCTCAAGGGATGCCATTTAACCGGCTGTCACAATCTCCGTATAATCACCACCAATACAACCTGTTGTATTGATAAAAAACAACAACGGTGCTTCTTTAATTGCTATGAACTTTATAATTGGCTTACTTCTTTTTTTACTACGCCGTGCATCTGTTGCAGATTGAGGGGGTGGATTTTTGCAATTTATTCTGGTTGGTACTGCCTCTGAGGACAGTGTCATCCGTGAACCCTGTTGAAAGAGACATTTTTACCAGAAAAGTATTATATGACTTAAATGTATTTTTATTAACAAAGATAGTAGCTGTACCTTAATCATAATAAAACACTCTTCAAAGTGCTCCTCGCGTACAGCATTACCCCCTTTCTTCAGGTCCTCGAAGGACTTCTGCAATGTCCCTACGCCTGATGTTTCTCAGCCATATCTTCCTCCATAGTAGTTGCAGAAGTGTGTAAGGTTTAATCTCACATTTGATTTAATTAAAAACAAAAAATATAAGTACACAGGCTTTGTTTTCCATTTTATGGAAATAATACTGACTCTCGTCACTCTCGAGACCTACAAGAGCAGCTTCTACCCTTTCCAGCTGCAGAAGAGACAGTTTCTAGGAATCTACAACACCAGTTGTTTTTTAACCTCTTTCTCTGGGACTCCCAGCCATTGTGTGTGTATAGGGCAGTGTTTAGTTTAAAGTGTATGGTTGTGTCCTCAATCCTTGTTCTCTTCTACTTCACCTCTACTCCCGAGTGGTGCAGCGGTCTAAGGCACTGCATCTCAGTGCTTGAGGCGTCACTACAGACACCCTGGTTAAATTCCAGGCTGTATCACAACCGGCTGTGATTGGGAGTCCAATTGGGTGGCGCACAATTGGCCCAGCGTCATCCGGGTTTGGCTGGTGTAGGCCGTCATTGTAAATAAGAATTTGTTCTTAACTGGCTTGCTTAATTAAATAAAGGTTCAATTTAAATATGTATATATAATAAATTACACACTACACTGAAGTTTTAAATAGTCCTTTAGATGCTTGTGAGTCTGAGGACACCTCCTGTCACCTGAACCTCCTGCAGACCACCATAACTACATTTGGCATCATCTGCTGGAGTTGGGTCTATGCTCATTAACTCCTGTTCTCTTTCTCACCTCTACTCTACTTTCTGCTGGATGTTTGTCAATGCTTAAGGTCTCCTGTTTTATAGTTAATTTAGTAGTGTAGTGGAAGTATATTGTAGTTTGTAGACAATAGTTTATGGTTATGTCCTTTATCCATGTTATTCACCCTGATTGTTTTTAATAGTACTATACAGTTCATTTAAACAGCAGCTATGTCGTTTTTCTCTCTGTATGTGTAAGAGGATTGTGATGTAAACTCCAGAAGTCTGCAGAAAGGCAGAATTTCTTGCTACTCCTGTGACCAGTACCCAAAATGAGGACCTTACTGATCGTGTCCTGCTATAGTTAGTAGTGTACATGGACTCCATCCCTGTAGTATGCAGACTTCTGGGGTCTACGTCACACTCCTTCTCTTCAATCAAAACGGACTCATTCCTCCATAACAACAATTGCCTGATTATCAACACCCCCAATATGAAGAACATATTATAGAATAAAGACCCACACTTTATCCTGTCCTATGACACAGAATAAAGACCCACACTTTATCCTGTCCTATGACACAGAACAAAGACCCACACTTTATCCTGTCCTATGACACAGAACAAAGACCCACACTTTATCCTGACCTATGAAACAAAACAAAGACCCACACTTTAACCTGTCCTATGACACAGAACAAAGACCCACACTTTATCCTGTCCTATGACACAGAACAAAGACCCACACTTTATCCTGTCCTATGACACAGAACAAAGACCCACACTTTATCCTGACCTATGAAACACAACAAAGACCCACACTTTATCCTGTCCTATGACACAGAATAAAGACCCACACTTTATCCTGTCCTATGACACAGAATAAAGACCCACACTTTATCCTGTCCTATGACACATAATAAAGACCCACACTTTATCCTGTCCTATGAAACATTAGAACAAAGACCCACACTTTATCCTGTCCTATGACACAGAACAAAGACCCATACTTTATCCTGTCCTATGAAACATTAGAACAAAGACCCACACTTTATCCTGTCCTATGACACAGAACAAAGACCCACACTTTATCCTGTCCTATGACACAGAACAAAGACCCACACTTTATCCTGTTCTATGAAACATTAGAACAAAGACCCACACTTTATCCTGTCCTATGAAACAGAACAAAGACCCACACTTTATCCTGTCCTATGACACAGAACAAAGACCCACACTTTATCCTGTCCTATGACACAGAACAAAGACCCACACTTTATCCTGTCCTATGACACAGAACAAAGACCCACACTTTATCCTGTCCTATGACACAGAACAAATACCCACACTTTATCCTGTCCTATGACACAGAACAAAGACCCACACTTTATCCTGTCCTATGACACAGAACAAATACCCACACTTTATCCTGTCCTATGACACAGAACAAAGACCCACACTTTATCCTGACCTATGAAACAAAACAAAGACCCACACTTTAACCTGTCCTATGACACAGAACAAAGACCCACACTTTATCCTGTCCTATGACACAGAACAAAGACCCACACTTTATCCTGTCCTATGACACAGAACAAAGACCCACACTTTATCCTGACCTATGAAACACAACAAAGACCCACACTTTATCCTGTCCTATGACACAGAATAAAGACCCACACTTTATCCTGTCCTATGACACAGAATAAAGACCCACACTTTATCCTGTCCTATGACACATAATAAAGACCCACACTTTATCCTGTCCTATGAAACATTAGAACAAAGACCCACACTTTATCCTGTCCTATGACACAGAACAAAGACCCATACTTTATCCTGTCCTATGAAACATTAGAACAAAGACCCACACTTTATCCTGTCCTATGACACAGAACAAAGACCCACACTTTATCCTGTCCTATGACACAGAACAAAGACCCACACTTTATCCTGTTCTATGAAACATTAGAACAAAGACCCACACTTTATCCTGTCCTATGAAACAGAACAAAGACCCACACTTTATCCTGTCCTATGACACAGAACAAAGACCCACACTTTATCCTGTCCTATGACACAGAACAAAGACCCACACTTTATCCTGTCCTATGACACAGAACAAAGACCCACACTTTATCCTGTCCTATGACACAGAACAAATACCCACACTTTATCCTGTCCTATGACACAGAACAAAGACCCACACTTTATCCTGTCCTATGACACAGAACAAATACCCACACTTTATCCTGTCCTATGACACAGAACAAAGACCCACACTTTATCCTGTCCTATGAAACAGAACAAAGACCCACACTTTATCCTGTCCTATGAAACAGAACAAAGACCCACACTTTATCCTGTCCTATGACACAGAACAAAGACCCACACTTTATCCTGTCCTATGACACAGAATAAAGACCCACACTTTATCCTGTCCTATGACACAGAATAAAGACCCACACTTTATCCTGTCCTATGACATATAATAAAGACCCACACTTTATCCTGTCCTATAAAACATTAGAACAAAGACCCACACTTTATCCTGTCCTATGACACAGAACAAAGACCCATACTTTATCCTGTCCTATGAAACATTAGAACAAAGACCCACACTTTATCCTGTCCTATGACACAGAACAAAGACCCACACTTTATCCTGTCCTATGACACAGAACAAAGACCCACACTTTATCCTGTCCTATGAAACATTAGAACAAAGACCCACACTTTATCCTGTCCTATGAAACAGAACAAAGACCCACACTTTATCCTGTCCTATGACACAGAACAAAGACCCACACTTTATCCTGTCCTATGACACAGAACAAAGACCCACACTTTATCCTGTCCTATGACACAGAACAAAGACCCACACTTTATCCTGTCCTATGACACAGAACAAATACCCACACTTTATCCTGTCCTATGACACAGAACAAAGACCCACACTTTATCCTGTCCTATGACACAGAACAAAGACCCACACTTTATCCTGTCCTATGACACAGAACAAAGACCCACACTTTATCCTGTCCTATGACACAGAACAAAGACCCACACTTTATCCTGTCCTATGACACAGAATAAAGACCCACACTTTATCCTGTCCTATGACACATAATAAAGACCAACACTTTATCCTGTCCTATAAAACATTAGAACAAAGACCCACACTTTATCCTGTCCTATGACACAGAACAAAGACCCACACTTTATCCTGTCCTATGACACAGAACAAATACCCACACTTTATCCTGTCCTATGACACAGAACAAAGACCCACACTTTATCCTGTCCTATGAAACAGAACAAAGACCCACACTTTATCCTGTCCTATGACACAGAACAAAGACCCACACTTTATCCTGTCCTATGAAACAGAACAAAGACCCACCCTTTATCCTGTCCTATGACACAGAACAAAGACCCACACTTTATCCTGTCCTATGACACAGAATAAAGACCCACACTTTATCCTGTCCTATGACATATAATAAAGACCCACACTTTATCCTGTCCTATAAAACATTAGAACAAAGACCCACACTTTATCCTGTCCTATGACACAGAACAAAGACCCATACTTTATCCTGTCCTATGAAACATTAGAACAAAGACCCACACTTTATCCTGTCCTATGACACAGAACAAAGACCCACACTTTATCCTGTCCTATGACACAGAACAAAGACCCACACTTTATCCTGTCCTATGAAACATTAGAACAAAGACCCACACTTTATCCTGTCCTATGAAACAGAACAAAGACCCACACTTTATCCTGTCCTATGACACAGAACAAAGACCCACACTTTATCCTGTCCTATGACACAGAACAAAGACCCACACTTTATCCTGTCCTATGACACAAAACAAAGACCCACACTTTATCCTGTCCTATGACACAGAACAAATACCCACACTTTATCCTGTCCTATGACACAGAACAAAGACCCACACTTTATCCTGTCCTATGACACAGAACAAAGACCCACACTTTATCCTGTCCTATGACACAGAACAAAGACCCACACTTTATCCTGTCCTATGACACAGAACAAAGACCCACACTTTATCCTGTCCTATGACACAGAATAAAGACCCACACTTTATCCTGTCCTATGACACATAATAAAGACCAACACTTTATCCTGTCCTATAAAACATTAGAACAAAGACCCACACTTTATCCTGTCCTATGACACAGAACAAAGACCCACACCTTATCCTGTCCTATGACACAGAACAAAGACCCACACTTTATCCTGTCCTTTGAAACATAATAAAGACCCACACCTTATCCTATCCTATGAAACATTTTCAGTTGCTGTCATTAAACCTGATTGATCTTGTGAAACAATGCTCTAATGCTACACATAGTGTATGTCTTTCTTTTTGGACCATTTTCATATTGAGGGGTTGGATGCACAATGTGTTCTTCCAGGTTGTGATCAAATGCTCTACTTTCATGGGTTCCATATGTTCTATATTTTTCACCATGTTAACAGGCATTTAATAAAAGTACAACCTTTTGAATTTTGTCTATTTTCTGAAGATGCAAATAATTATAGACTATATTTTATGGTATTCTAACCTAATCTGATCATAGGGCAATAGAACATAAGTAGTTGCCTATACAATGTTTTACAGACATCTACCATCATTTAAGGAGGTACTTAATGGTGTTCTACAGCTCGATAAATTACTTTGCAATGACCCAGTGTGACAAATGATGGCTTCTATTGATTGTTCAGCATACCCTGGGATAGCCTCATATGTAATATAGCTGGACACATTGGTAAACAAACGTTAGCTAGCCATGCTGCCTCATGCTAGCTATGTTAAACCCAGCTATAGTTTTGTTTCACTATTGGTAGCTAGTTGGTTTAATCTATCAGTGATCATTTCTTTGGTGATTGATTCGATGGGTAGTCATGGATACAGCACACTACTCATTACACAGCCAACGACGTGTGCCTCACCATGCAATAATTACTCCAAATGCATCTTCTCATTATTTATTACATACCTTGGAAACTGGAAAAATAATTGTAATAGTTATCAGTATCTTTGACAACTAACACATGAGATTCCAGCTCAACAATTTAATAATCAAGCTGGAAATGATCTTTGCATAATGATTCGTTTTTTATACTGCTTCCCCCCCCCACTTAAACAAACTAACAGAGAACAGTTTACATGAAACAAGGTATTTATTGATGACAAATGTTTTGGAAACCGAAAACATCAATCGAGATCAACGGTTTCATTGATGAGAAAATTAGCAGAATGTCGGCCATAATCCATCTTCTCCCACTGCCGACCACTGGGCTTCCTCTTACTAATTTATTTGGTAGCGCTAGGAAACGCCAACCGGATGCTTCACATTTATACATCCTGTGAAATATCTGTCTCATTGTTCTATCTATGACAAGAACTTCGAGCAGCAGCAGAGTTCGCCATTTTGGGAGGCAGCTTTGTTCGTACACAAAAGTATAGATAAAACATCGTTTTTTTTGTTTAGTTTTTTTTTTTTTTACCTGTTAGTTGTTTGGGGTACATCAGTCGATAGATAAAGTGAGGACAGATGATTTGATGTGTAATACTACAATGTAAACATATAATCTGTTCAACATTATCTTGCTAGCCTTCACGTTTCGTCGACGAACCAGGAAGCTAACGTTAGTAAGCTGGCTAGCCAATGTACAGATAGCTAGTTATTATTTAATGAAAATTGTTGGCATTGACGCTAACATTTACCAGATGCATGTTGCTGACGTTATCTGAAGAAGTTAGTCAAGCAGCTAGATAGGTTTCACTTGGATTGTTTTTAATTTAGCTAGCAAGTTAACGTTAGGTAAATTAACGTAGCTAGCATGTTAGAACAAATACACCAGTCGGTGTCTGTAGAGGATAAATTGACCATGATTAACTAGCTAGCGAATGCTAGAAAAGATTGTACGCTATTTACTGGTGTATGGTTGAATTTACTTCATGACATCTAGAAGATTAACTAGCTATCTATATGTAGATTTTAATATTTTTTTTATAGTTTGTTGGCACTGCAGCTAGCCATGTGACGTTAGCTCGTTTTAGTTATTAATGTGAACATTCATCACTTGTGTGGCAGATGCGACAGGCAAAGCGAATTCGTTCCCCTGGCGTTTGGCTCAGTGAATTCAGCTGGGTGGAGAGCCGAAAGCGCCAGAAGCGAGATGATTCGAATAGCAGTGTAAGGGAGAATAAATCTCGAAGACGTCAACAACCCCTCAAAACACATGAAGGGTAAATATGACCCAATTTCCCCCGCAACAGAACTGTTAGAGGCCCCACCCATCCACAAGCAACCCCAGTGGTCAAGTCTGTCTCTTCAGTTAGGTTGGTAGGATCCAGCAGCTATACACATGCCAAATGTTTTCAAAGCAATATATTCATGTGGTGAGGACAAGCCATCATCTTATAAATAACGAGTGAAATCCAAGCTCACAGCATACTTTAGGCCAAAGTTTATTTCAGGAGAATCTGCCTTTTTCCCTGCCCTTGACAGACGTGGTCACAATTCATTTTCGAAGTTTGAACTATTTATTATTGGAAGTCACTGTCATTTGACAATATATCACTGTACATTTTATTGCTGGAAGGTAAAATCGTGTCCGGTTTCTGTGTCCGTCTCTGATTGAGCTTGTGCTTTGTGAGAGATGGAGGTTTATGGTGGAAGTTTCCAGGGCAGAACGGGTAGGGAAGCTCTAATAATAAGTCCCCCGGCAACGCAGACCTTTTCCTGGAAGAGACCTGACACCACCAGGGTGCCATCATGGCTCTCTCTGACTCTGTGGGGCTCTGGAGGTCCAGAGACTCAGATCACATTCCTCTGCTGAAAGGGCTTCACGGATTCCTCACTGAGCCAAAACAACTGTCGTAGCGGACACCTGTGCTTTCGATTTGTGTGTGGGTGTGAGAGAGGTAGAAGGGGATTCTGCTGGATTGGGGGGGGGGGGGGGGGGGGTTGTGCTTGAGCACACATACATTCAAGCTGGCTGCTCATATTTATATGATAGATTCATGTGAAAGGTTGCTACATGATATGTTCTAACAGCTCTTGAGACATATTGCCTGTCCAGTTTGTTGCGTCAGTTTACCCCCAAAACTAGGAATCTACACTATGCTCCACTATGTTAGGCTTTCATGATGTTGCACTCTGTAGTTGTAAATAAGCTTGTTACTAATTAAAAATGTTATATATTAAGCCCCTTGGGATTGGGTGTCGGGGAAGACGTAGGTCCCGGCCATTAGAACCAAGCAGTGGGTAAGTAGGCAGGAGAAGGAGTCAGTCACTTAGCTGTCTTGTTGTTCCTCCCTTTCAGGCACTACCTGGAGACCCACAGCCTGAACCAGCAGAGGATAGAGTCTAAGGACAGGAGGGCCAGAGAAGCCAGCCTGGAGATGGGCTACGACGAGGACAACAGGGCCGCTGCCACCAGGGACAGAGATCGCGAGAGGGAGAAGGACAAGGAGTGGCACCACTACAGCAAGTCATCCGGGCGGAGTGGCCGTAGTAGCCGCCGAGGGCGGAGACGCAGCCCTTCTCATCAACGCTCCTCTTACTCGGTATGAGAACATCTTACACGCTCTTCTCTCCTTTCCAACCAACTCCCTATATGGTTATTAGTGGTGTTAGCTTTTCTTTGTCTATCTTTCTCAATATGTACCACAGTGAAAAACAGATGGGTTAGAATTATGGATCCAATGTTAGTACCAAAATTCACTGAATACCATCTAGGCATAACTGTAGCAGACTAAGCGCAAACACCTTTACAAGGCTTCAATAAGAAGAGTCAAGGGAAACTTTATATGTATCATTAACAGTCAGAAGATAACCAAAACTGTAACTTGAAAGACACAAATATGCATATTAGCCTATTTTACTAGACTGATGGTTGATAATGTTTTGTACCGCTTACTTTGAGAAAGTCTCTCACATGAACCTTGTTGTTGCCATGTTTCTCTTCTGTAACACCCACTATGTGGTGACGCCCCCTATGCCTTTCTCTGGTGGGGCTGAATTTGAATGTGCTGCTCCCGCTGTGGTCCGCTGGCGCTGCCTGGTTCGCTACCCACCCACTCTGAATGGGCCGATCCATCCGAAATCTCTCCCCCACGTCCGATCCCCCCTCTGCCCGCTGAATGAATGAATGGCACGTCCCGTTGTGGTGGCCTGGCCTGATGATGGTGTTCTCTCTGGGTCGGTGATGGTGGTTGATGGTTGATGATGGTGGTGATGGGACAACAGAGGAGCCATCATCGCAGGAGCAGGAAAAGATCCCGGAGTGTTGAGGATGATGACGAGGGTCACCTGATCTATCACAGGGGAGACATGCTAAGAGCCAGATGTATAGAATATATCCCTTTACTCTCTCTGTCAACTAGCTATCTGTTATGTTGTTGCTTTTCCATATGGTGTACTGTTGCAAAATACTATTCTATTGTAGACACTTGTATTTGTGCGGGTAGGGTTTATCAATGTATTGTTAAATGTGGATTCGTTATTACACATCGCTACATAACATCATTATTAGTGTGATGTGTGTATTATGTTTTGTTGGCTTGGAGCCCTGTCCTGTTCTAGTTACAGACAGTATAATGCTAAATCCATATCAAACAAAGCAGCTAGGCAGATATTTTGTGGCAGATCAGGTGTGATGGTAGTGGATGCCAGTCATCACTCCTCTGGTTCTAACTAATGCTCTTTATTCCCTGTAGATGAGATTGTGTCAACTCTAGGAGAAGGAGCCTTTGGGAAAGTTGTGGAATGCATCGATCACTCTAAGTAAGTCGTTCACTGGAAACGTCTGGATGTCACGGTGACAATGCTACCCCTCTCCCCTTTCAATTCAATTTAACGGCTTTATTGGCATGGGGAAACATATGTTACATTGCCAAAGCACGTGAAATAGATAAACAAAGGTAAAATGAACAATAAAAAAAATAACAGTAAACATTACACGAACAAAAGTTCCAAAGTAATATACATTTCAAATGTCATATTGTGCAAATAGTTAAACTACAAAAGGGAAAATAAATTAACATAAATATGGGTTGTATTTACAATGGTGTTTGTTCTTCACTGGTTGCCCTTTTCTTGTGGCAACAGGTCACAAATCTTGCTGCTGTCATTGCACAAAGTGCTATTTCACCCAATAGATATGGGAGTTTATCAAAATTGGTTGTTTTTGAATTCTTTGTGGGTCTGTGTAATCTGAGGGAAATGTGTGTCTCTAGTTTGGTCATACATTTGGCAGGAGGTTAGAAAGAGCAGATACGTTTCCACCTAATTTTGTAGGCAGTGTGCACATAGCCTGTCTTCTCTTGAGAGCCAGGTCTGCCTACGGCGGCCTTTCTCAATAGCAAGGCCATGCTCACTGAGTCTACATAGTCAAGGCTTTCCTTAAGTTTGGGTCAGTCACAGTGGTCAGGTGTTCTGCCACTGTGTACTCTGTTTAGGGCCAAATAGCATTCTAGTTTGCTATGTTTTTTTGTTAATGCTTTCCAATGCGTCAAGTAATTATCTTTTTGTTTTCTCCTGATTTGGTTGGGTCTAATTGTGTTGCTGTCCTGGGGCTCTGTTCACAAACAGACCCCACAGAGCCCCAGGACAGCAACACAATTAGACCCAACCAAGTCATGAGAGGACCAGCTTGTTTAGGGGACTCTTCTCCAGGTTCATCTTTCTGTAGATGACAGCTTTGTTTTGAAATGCTTGGGAATCGCTTCCTTTTAGGTGGTTGTAGAGTTGAACGTCTCTTTTCTGGATTTTGATCATTAACGGCTATCGGCGTAATTCTGCTCTGCATGCATTATTTGGTGTTTTACATTGTATGCTGGGGATATTTTTGCTGAATTCTGTTTCAATTTGGTGTTTATCCCATTTTGTGAATTTCTTGGTTGGTGAGTGGACCCCAGACCTCACAACCATAAAGGGCAATGGGTTGTATGACTGATTCAATCATTTTTTGCCAGATCCTAATTGATATGTCGATTTTTATGCTCCTTTTGATGGCATAGAAGGCTCTTCTTGCCTTGTCTCTCAGATCGTTCACAGCTTTGTGGAAGTTACCTGTGGTGCTGATGTTTAGGCCGAGGTATGTATAGGTTATTGTGTGCTCTAGGGCAATGGTTGAATTTGTATTTGTGGTCCTGGCAACTGGAATTTTTTTTGGAACACCGTTATTTTTGTCTTACTGAGATTTCCTGTCAGGGCTCAGGTCTGACAGAATCTGCAGAAGATCTAGGTGCTGCTGTAGGCCCTCCTTGGTTTTGGACAGAAGCACCAGATCATCAGCAAACATTTGACTTCAGATTCTAGTAGGGTGAGACCGGATGCTGCAGACTGTTCTAGAGCCCTCGCCAATTCGTTGATAGATACAGTACCAGTCAAAAGTTTGGACATCTCATTGAAGGGTTTTTCTTTATTTTTACTATTTTCTACATTATAGAATAATAGTGAAGACATCAAAACTGAAATAACACACATGCAATCATGTAGTAACCAAAAAAGTGTTAAGCAAATCAAAATATATTTTAGATTTTAGATTCTTCAAAGTAGCAACCCTTTTCCCTTGATGACAGCTTTGCACACTCTTGACATTCTCTTAACCAGCTTCACCTGGAATGCTTTTCCAACAGTCTTGAAGGAGTTCCCATATATGCTGAGCACTTGTTGGCTGCTTTTCCTTCACTTGCGGTCCAACTCATTCCAAGCCATCTCAATTGGGTTGAGGTTGGATGATTGTGGAGGCCAGGTCATCTGATGCAGCACTACATCACTCGCCTTCATGGTCAAATAGCCCTTACACAGCATAAAGGTGTGTTGGGTCATTGTCCTTTTGAAAAACAAATGATAGTCCCACTAAGCATAAACCAGATGGGATGGCGTATCGCTGCAGAACGCTGTGGTAGCCATGCTGATTAAGTGTGCGTTGAATTCTAAATAAGTCACCAGCAAAGCGCCATCACACCTCCTCCTCCATGCTTCACGGTGGGAACCACACTTGCGGAGATCATCCATTCACCTACACTGCGTCTCATAAAGACACGGCGGTTGGAACCAAAAATCTCAAATTTGGACTCATCAGACCAAAAGACCAATGGAAATCTGTCCAATATCCATTGCTCGTGTTTCTTGGCCCAAGCAAGTCTCTTCTTATTATTGGTGTCCTTTAGTAGTGGTTTCTTTGCAGCAATTCGACCATGAAGGCCTGATTCACCCAGTCTCCTCTGAACAGTTGATGTTGAGATGTATCTGTTACTTGAACTCTGTGAAGCATTATTTGGGCTGCAATTTCTGAGGCTGGTAAATCTAATGAACTTATCCTCTGCAGCAGAAGTAATTCTGGGTCTTCCTTTCCTGTGGCGGTCCTCATGAGAGCCAGTTTCATCATAGCACTTGATGGTTTTTGCGACTGCACTTGAAGAAATTTTCAAAGTTCTTGACATTTTCTGTATTGACTGACCTTCATGTCTTAAAGTAATGATGGACTGTCGTTTCGCTCTGCTTATTTGAGCTGTTCTTGCCATAATTTGGACTTGGTCTTTTACCAGATAGGGCTATCTTCTGTATACCCACAGTGTGCTCTCAAACTGAATCTCTGTTTCTCTCTATCGTTCTAATCTGAAAGCCTCAATCTCACTCACAGTTGGATATGTGTGTCTCGTCTGTGATTCCAGAATTGGTTCTCGCGTGGCACTGAAGATCATTAAAAACATTGACCGGTACCGCGAGGCAGCCATGGCTGAGGTGGAGGTGCTGGAGCAGATGAACTCTCTGGACTGTGACCGGAGATAGTAAGTCACGACATGTTATTAGAACAAGCCCCATACATAAGCTGAAATCATGTAGACTTTCCATTACGAGGATGATGTGCAGTCTCATATGCAGTAGTTGGTTATCTGCCAGGCGTACACTTCAATTATGGAATATAACTTAAATATCCCACTTTAATGATCAGTGTGTCATCAATGTGAAACACCATTGATTGTCTTGCCTAGCTACCTAATCCACTAACTGATTGGCTCTGAATAAGATTCTGCTAATTACTGAAATGTAAATCCCTCCTCTCTCCCCTCTCTCTCTTTCTGTCTCTTGCCTCACTCCCCTCCCTCCACCTCTCCTCCGCCGTCTCAGTGGATGTGTGAGGATGCTGGACTGGTTCGACCACCACGGTCACGTGTGTATATCGTTTGAGCTGCTGGGGCTCAGTACCTATGACTACCTGAAGGAGAACAACTTCCAGCCGTTCCCGGTAGAACACATCAGGATCATGGCCTACCAGATCATCCGAGCCGTACGATGTGAGTAGTTACCATAGAATGACACTTTAGAACATACTGGAATAGTCTTTTAATTGGATCTCTGTGGTAGTAAGCACCACCCACACTGGATAAGAGCAATGCTGCATGTCTCAACTTAAAGGTTATTGTGTGTTTCCCAAATGGAACCCTATTCTCAATATAGTGCACTACTAAGTATTTAATTTGGGGGGGGGGGGGGGCGTCACCGTTTGGGAGGCAAACACTGTAAATGAAAAGCTGTTGGGTTATAGTGGTGACTTCAGAGTGTATTCCATTGTACAAATGGTGTAATAGAACGAAGGGTTGTCTACTCTCCTGCCTGTGTTGACTGTGTTCTCCATGGTTGCTGTTTGTTTCAGTCCTGCATAAGAACAAGCTGACACACACTGACCTGAAGCCCGAGAACATTCTGTTTGTGGACTCAGAGTACGACATCGAGTACAACGCCAAAATGGTACGAGTCTGTTACCTGCCCACTCTCCCACATTGATCTGTGCTGACAAAACACTGTGAATGAACTGTGAAGTTCACTGATTTGGTTGTGTCAGCCCTATTTGAATTTGTGTACTGTCTGACTCAATCAAATGAATATTTGTCATGACTTATATCTGCCCTACAGAAGCGCGACGAGAGGACGTTGAAGAACCCGGACGTGAAGGTGGTTGATTTTGGCAACGCCACATATGAACACAACCACCACACCTCCGTAGTGTCCACACGCCACTACCGCGCTCCAGAGGTCATTCTGGGTAAGACGCATACTTCCTTAATGCTAATTCATGATATTGCTGATGTTATGTGATAATGCTGCTTATCGTTGTTATCTGATGAAAACTTGATCTTCAAAACAAACTTTTCAGGAAATTAAAAAATGACAATATTTTCCCGTTAACAAACATACAATTATAAAACTTCAGAAGCTATTTGTAATAAATTTTCTTGATCTTAGAGTCCTAAAATGTTTAAAGTACATGAAGGGGAGTTACTGATTTCATTAAATGTAGAAAACTGAAAATGAGGAATAACAGAGTTCCGGGGTTTTCATCAGACAGCGACGTTACGCAGACCTAGACTGCATCCAGGTGGCATAGGGGACCATTTGGGCTGCATCCCTGTTTCTCTGTTGCTGATGTCACGCTTCTCTCTCTGTGTAGATCTGTGGAGTCTGGGTTGTAATGCTTCTCTCTGTGTAGATCTGGGGAGTCTGGGTTGTAATGCTTCTCTCTGTGTAGATCTGGGGAGTCTGGGTTGTAACGATTCTCTCTCTGTGTAGATCTGTGGAGTCTGGGTTGTAATGCTTCTCTCTGTGTAGATCTGTGGAGTTTGGGTTGTAATGCTTCTCTCTGTGTAGATCTGTGGAGTTTGGGTTGTAATGCTTCTCTCTGTGTAGATCTGTGGAGTTTGGGTTGTAATGCTTCTCTCTCTGTGTAGATCTGTGGAGTCTGGGTTGTAACGATTCTCTCTCTGTGTAGATCTGTGGAGTCTGGGTTGTAATGCTTCTCTCTGTGTAGATCTGTGGAGTTTGGGTTGTAATGCTTCTCTCTGTGTAGATCTGTGGAGCCTGGGTTGTAATGCTTCTCTCTCTGTGTAGATCTGTGGAGCCTGGGTTGTAACGCTTCTCTCTCTGTGTAGATCTGTGGAGTCTGGGTTGTAATGCTTCTCTCTGTGTAGATCTGGGGAGCCTGGGCTGTAATGCTTCTCTCTGTGTAGATCTGTGGAGTTTGGGTTGTAATGCTTCTCTCTGTGGAGTCTGGGTTGTAATGCTTCTCTCTGTGTAGATCTGGGGAGTCTGGGTTGTAATGCTTCTCTCTGTGTAGATCTGGGGAGTCTGGGTTGTAATGCTTCTCTCTGTGTAGATCTGGGGAGTCTGGGTTGTAATGCTTCTCTCTGTGTAGATCTGGGGAGTCTGGGTTGTAATGCTTCTCTCTGTGTAGATCTGTGGAGTTTGGGTTGTAATGCTTCTCTCTGTGTAGATCTGGGGAGTTTGGGTTGTAATGCTTCTCTCTGTGTAGATCTGGGGAGTTTGGGTTGTAATGCTTCTCTCTCTGTGTAGATCTGGGGAGTCTGGGTTGTAATGCTTCTCTCTCTGTGTAGATCTGGGGAGTCTGGGTTGTAATGCTTCTCTCTCTGTGTAGATCTGGGGAGTCTGGGTTGTAATGCTTCTCTCTCTGTGTAGATCTGGGGAGTCTGGGTTGTAATGCTTCTCTCTGTGTAGATCTGTGGAGTTTGGGTTGTAATGCTTCTCTCTGTGTAGATCTGGGGAGTTTGGGTTGTAATGCTTCTCTCTGTGTAGATCTGGGGAGTTTGGGTTGTAATGCTTCTCTCTGTGTAGATCTGGGGAGTTTGGGTTGTAATGCTTCTCTCTGTGTAGATCTGGGGAGTCTGGGTTGTAATGCTTCTCTCTGTGTAGATCTGTGGAGTTTGGGTTGTAATGCTTCTCTCTGTGGAGTCTGGGTTGTAATGCTTCTCTCTGTGTAGATCTGGGGAGTCTGGGTTGTAATGCTTCTCTCTGTGTAGATCTGGGGAGTCTGGGTTGTAATGCTTCTCTCTGTGTAGATCTGGGGAGTCTGGGTTGTAATGCTTCTCTCTGTGTAGATCTGGGGAGTCTGGGTTGTAATGCTTCTCTCTGTGTAGATCTGTGGAGTTTGGGTTGTAATGCTTCTCTCTGTGTAGATCTGGGCTGGGACCATGCCTGTGACGTGTGGAGTCTGGGCTGTATCCTCATAGAGTACTACCTGGGATCAACTCTCTTTCAGGTGGGGGACTGTCGGCTATCCACAATATCATCATACTAATAATGCCTTCTGAATCATGCATTCATCTCAAGCTGTTCATGCTTCTTTCTGTGCGTAGGTAGATCACAGGGGGTTTTCTGCATAGAAAAGTTTGGCCGGGCCATCTAAGTGTTGTCAAGGGTCGCCTAAGTCCATACAGTAAAAAAAAAAATAATAATAATAATCATTTGTATGGAAAGACATTTTCAGTGTAAACTTGAAACGACTAAAACCAGATATAATGTATGTAGAAAAGATTATGGACCTATATATTTTTTAAATAAGATCATATTTGAGAACTATTAATCACTTAAATAAAAGCTAGACAGTCAGGGAGAATCTAAATTTTTTAAATGATCCCTTCAGGCTCTTTTTGTCATGGCATGGGGCCCGCATTGATTTTGTTATATGGTTTAAGTCACTCAGATAGCATAAGAACACGGCATAAGCCATGGCAAAATGTGTAGATTTACTGGAAATTAGCTTTAAAACCGCAAATGTTCTCTCAGCACCATGGCAAATGTGTGGAATTGCAGGAAATTAGTTTTAGAACAGCAACATTTTGTTATTGCGGCCAAGAGGGCTTTCAAATTTGCCACCACACCCACCACCTAAGCCCAGTGTGTCCTGGGTGTAACGTTAGACTCATCTCTGTGGCTCTTGGGTTCTCTCCTCCAGACACACGACAGTAAAGAACACCTGGCTATGATGGAGAGGGTCCTGGGCCCCATACCGGTACATCTCCTGCAGAAAACCAAGAAGCGGCGGTATGTCCATCGGTACCAGCTGGACTGGGATGCACTCAGCTCCTCTGGGAGATACGTGAGGAAACACTGCAAACCACTCAAGGTAAGGAGGGCCTCCAGCAATATGGCCAACCTATTCTGTATCCTCAGTTAATTTAATGGAACTGACCCTATAGATACTAGTGATATAAAGACGTCTAAATCAGTGTTGTTGTGGTCATTGATATCAATAAATCTGACCATCTCCTCCCCTCCACCTCTTCCATCCCCTCGCTGTCCCCTCAGCAATACATGATGGTCCAGAGCTTGGACCACGACCAGCTCTTTGACCTGATCCAGAAGATGCTGGAGTACGACCCAGCTAAACGCCTGTCCCTGGACCAGGCTCTCAGACACCCTTTCTTCACCTGCCTACGCAAGGCCACCAGGAAATGACCTTTATTCCCAGCGTGGACCCCAACCTGACCCTGCCTGTCATCGTGACAATCATCACAACCATCGCCATGACAACTATGATGATTGACTATCGCCATGGCCCTACATTGACTCTCCGGGAGAGATTGTTTACCTCTGGCTGTATCAGTCCGCCCACGTGGCTTTATAGTCCATTGCTGTCATGCTAGTTAGTGTTAATGTATTGCGAGTTGTATCATTGTAGTAGCAACCTGGTTCACTGATGAAGCTGGTGTGTTATTCTATGGGCTGTCAGACTTAATCAGTAAACTCCAGTTAACGTTGATTTTTTAATTGCGATTTATGGCATTGTCTAAATGCTTTCCAAATACTGAAAACATCCCAAATACATAACCTATTCAGCTAAAAACTAGTTGACATTGAGGTTAAAGAAAGTGTGCTTTTTCCATTTACCTAATTCTGCTAACCGTTAGGCAAAATCAAGATGTCAATATTCTTGTAATGTTTTTGTATAAAAAATCTTACATTTTAGCTTAATTTGAGCAAATTCAGAATTTGTGATTAATCGTGATTAATCAAAGCAAATCTTGTAATTCACTCGATTACATTTTTGATTTGTCTGACAGCCCTATGAGTTTTTTTTCCCTTGTCCCTGTTTTCAGTATGACTGGATTTGTAACTTTTGGAATATCGCTGTATGTGTGCATTTGTTAATAAAAACGTCTGGAGAATGAACGTATATGTAAAAAATAAAGTACCCTGTGCACAGTAGTGCGTGTAGTTCACAACCCCTTTTTCACATCTGATTACATGACCCTCGTTTTTTTTTTAACACCTCGAATCAATAAACCCCTGCAACCCCACCAAGAAACTCAGGACCCCTAGGTCGGGGACCACTGGTCTAGATCCAGGAGCTGGTTTTGGCAGGTACAACTAGTGTTAAATGTGTTTAAAAACCACACAAGAAATATAACATCCCAGAAATGTTGCATATGCACATAAAGCTTATTGCTCTCATTTTGTGCACAATTTTGTTTACATTCCTGTTAGTGAGCATTTCTCCTTTGCCAAGATAATCCATCCCCACCTAATAAATATGACATATCAAGAAGCTGATTAAACAGGTGCACCTTCTGCTGGGGTCAAAAGACCACTCTAAAATGTGCAGTTATGTCACACAACACAATGCCACAGATGTCTCAAGTTTTGGGGGGGATTGCAGTTGGCATGCAGACTGCAGGAATGTCCACCAGAGCTGTTGCCATATAATTTAATGTACATTTTTTCCAATAAGCCCCCCTCCAATGTCGTTTTAAAGAATTTGGCGGTACATCCAACCGGCCTCACAACCGCAGACCACATTTAACCGAGCCAGGACCTCCACATCCGCTTCTTCACCAGTGGGCTCGTCTGAGACCAGCCACCGGGACAGCTGATGAAACTGGGTTTGCATAACCGAACAATTATTGCACAAACTCAGAAACCGTCTCAGGGAAGCTCATCTGCTTGCTCGTCGTCCTCACCAGGGTCTTGACCTGACTGCAGTTCGGCATTGTAAGTGACTTCAGTGGGCAAATGCTCACCTTCAATGGCCCTGGAGCAGAAAAGTGTGGTTTCAACTGTACCGGGCAGATGGCGGACAGCGTGTGGGCGAGCAGTTTGTTGATGTCAACGTTGTAAACAGTGCCCCATGGTGATGGTGGGGTTATGGTATGGGCAGGAATAAGCAACAGATAACAAACACAATTTCATTTTATCAATGGCAATTTGAATGCACAGAGATACCGTGACGAGATCCTGAGGACCATTGTCGTGCCGTTCACCCGCCGCTATCACCTCATGTTTCAGCATGATAATGCACGGCCTCATGTCGCAAGGATCTGTACACAATTCTTGGTAGATGAAAATGGCCTGCATCCTCACCAAACATGTCATTGTACTTGTTTGGGATGCTCTGGATCGACGTGCAGGACACCATGTTCCAGTTCCTGCCAATATCCGGCAACTTCGTACAGCCATTGAAGAGGAGTGGGACAACACTCCACAGGGCGCAAACAAAAGCCTGATCAACTCTATGTGAAGGAGATGTGTCACGATGCACGAGGGAAATGGTGGTCACACCAGATACTGACTGGTTTTCTGATCCACGGCCTTGCCTTTTTTTTAAGGTACTGTATCTGTGACCAACAGATGCGTATCTGTATTCCAGTCATGAAATCCATAGATCGGGGCCTAATGAATGTATGTAAATTAATTGATGTCCTTATATGAACTGTAACTCAGTAAAATCTTTGAAATGGTTGTATGTTGTGTTTTTATGTTTGTTCAGTGTATAGCAGTGGAGGCTGCTGAGGGAAGAACGACTCATAATAATGGCCAGAGCAGCGCAAATGGATTGGCATCAAAACCATGGAAACCATGTGTTTAATGTATTTGATACCATTCCACTGATTCTGTTCCAGTCATTGCCACGAGCCCGTTCTCCTCAATTAAGGTGCCATCAACCTCCAGTGGTGTATACAGTGCCAAGAAAAATTATATGAACCCTTTGGAATCACCTGGATTTCTGCATAAATTAGTCATACAATTTGATCTGATCCTCATCTTAGTCACAACAATTGACAAACACAGTGTGCTTAAACTAATAACACACTAATTATTGTATTTTTCTTGTCTATATTGAATACATCATTTAAACATTCACAGTATAAGTTGGAAAAAGTATGTGAACCCCTAGGCTAATGACTTTTCCAAAAGCTAATTGGAGTCAGGAGTCAGCTAACCTGGAGTCCAATCACGGAGACGAGATTGGAGATGTTGGTTAGAGCTGCCCTGCCCTATAAAAAACACACACATTTTGAGTTTGCTATTCACATGAAGCATTGTTGGATGTGAACCATGCCTTGAACAAAAGAGATTGCAGAAGACCTAAGATTAGGAATTGTTGACTTGCAAAAAAGCTGGAAAGGGCTACAAAAGTATCTCTAAAAGCCTTGATCTTCATCAGTCCACGGTAAGACAAATTGTCTGTGACTGGAGAAAGTTCAGCACTGTTGCTACTCTGCCTAGGAGTGGCCGTCCTGCAAAGATGACTGCAAGAGCACAGCGCAGAATGCTCAATGAGGTTAAGAAGAATCCTAGAGTGTCAGCTAAAGCCTTACAGAAATCTCTGGAACGTGCTAAAATCTCTGTTGACGAGTCTACGATACGTAAAACACTAAACAAGAATGGTGTTCATGGGAGGACACCACGGAAGAAGCCACTGCTGTACAACAAAATCATTGCTGCACATCTGAAGTTCGCAAAAGAGCACCTGGATGTTCCACAGTGCTTCAGACAAAATATTCTGTGGACAGATTAAACTAAAGTTGAGTTGTTTGTAAGGAACACGCAACACTATGTATAGACAAAAAAAGGTACAGCACACCAACATCAAAATCTCCTCCCAACTGTAAAGTATGGTGGAGGGAGCATCATGGTTTGGGGCTGCTTTGCTGCCTCAGGGCCTGGATAGCTTGCTATCATCGACAGAAAAATGAATTCCCAAGTTTATCAAGACATTTTGCAGGAGAATGTAAGGCTATCTGTCCTTCAATTGCATCACCCAACTTCTGAGCTTCAACAGGACAACAACCCAAAACACAGAAGTAAATCAACAACCAAAGAAAATATGCCTTCTGGAGTGGCCCAGTCAGAGTCTTGACCTCAACCCGATTTTTTTTTAAATGCTGTGGCATGACGTTGAGCGGTTCACACCAGACATCCTAAGAATATTGCTGAACTGAAACAGTTTTGTAAAGCTGAATGGTCCAATATTCCTCCTAACCGTTGTGCAGGTCTGATCCGCATCGACAGAAAACATTTGGTTGAGGTTATTGCTGCCAAGGAGAGTCAACCAGTATTAAATCCAAGGGTACACATACTTTTCCCACCCTACACTGTGAATGTTTACAGTGTGTTCAATAAAGACATGAAAACGTATAATTGTTTGTATTATTAGTTGAAGCAGACTGTTTGTCTATTGTTGTGACTTAGATGAAGATCCGGTCAAATTTTATGACAAAATTATGCAGAAATCCAGGTCATTCCAAAGGGTTCACATACTTTTTCTTGCCACTGTATGCCTGCCTTATTCATGGTTTTGTGTTCAGCCCAATAACTAGGGTTTCTGCCTTTCCACTCTAAAATGTAAAAATGTTGTAATAGGAAAAACAACTAAATTGTATGTTCTGTCCATAACAATCCTTCAACCACATCAGGAGACGATTTTTGAGGTCTGGGAAAAATCTAAAAAATCTTGACTTGTGTGTAGTTGCCCTTTAATTCAAGTGTGCAGGCACCTAGCACTGTTTGGTTAGCTGTGTTCCTGTAGCAAATGAGCTGTAGTCTGCAAAAGAAATGGTCACTGGACTGATGCAAAGAATCATGCTGCCTGGTAGGCATAGGCTACTTTGTAGCTAGTTAACATTTAATAGAGAAGGGTTTTGGGAAAGCCTTTACATCTACCAGAAGATGGTTAGGCCTATCATTAGCATTGCGATATTTTTCCTGTTACTTGTTTGAAACCTGGACGTTGTAATTCATATTACGAGGCATGTCTTACCTTGTTTCAAAGTAGCCTATAGACTTTGAATTTCTATCAGCATGTTGCATGTACAACAAGAGGGGAAAAAACTATAGACCGCCTTTTCTTCACAATCAGAGACTTGTACAAAGCTCTCCCTCGCGCTCCATTTGGCAAATCTGACCATTATATCCTCCTGATTCCTGCTTACAACCAAAAACTAAAGCAGGAAGTACCAGTGACTCGCTCAATACGGAAGTGTTCAGATAACGCGGATGCTAAGCTACAGGACTGTTTTGCTAGCACAGACTGGAATATTTTTCGGGACTCATCCGATGGCATTGAGGAGTTTACCACATCAGTCACCGGCTTCATCAATAAGTGCAGCGATGATTTCGTCTTCACAGTGACCGTACGTACATACCCCAACAAGAAGCCATGGAATACAGGAAACATCCACACTGAGCTAAAGGGTAGAGCTGTCGCTTTCAACGAGCGGGACTCTAACACGGACGCTTATAAGAAATCCTGCTATGCCCTCAGATGAACCATCAAACAAGCAAATTGAAAATACAGGACTAAAATTGAATCCTACTACACCGGCTCCGACGCTCGTCGGCTGTGGCAGGGGTTGCAAACCATTACGGATTACAAAGGGAAGCACAGCCGCAAGCTGCCCAGTGACTGAAGTCTACCAGCAACACTGAAGCATGCATGAGAGCAACAGCTGTTCCGGACGACTGTGTGATCACGCTCTCCGTAGCCGATGTGAATAAGAGCTTTACACAGGTCAACATTCACAAGACCGCAGGGCCAGACGGATTACCAGGATGTGCACTCCGAGCATGCGCTGACCAACTGGCAAGTGTCTTCACTGACATTTTAAACCTGTGCCTGGCCGAGTCTGTAATACCTGCATTTTTCAAGCAGAACCCCATAGTCCCTGTGCCCAAGAACACCAAGGTAACCTGCCTAAATAACTACCGACCCGTAGCACTCACGTCTGTAGCCATGAAGTGCTTTGAAAGGCTGGTCATGGCTCACATCAACACCATCATCCCAGACACCCAAGACGCACCTTAATTTGCATATCGCCACAACAGATCCACAGATGACGCCATCTCTATTGCACTCAACACTGCCCTTTCTCACCTGGACAAAAGGAACACCTACGTGAGAATTGAATACCGCTCAGCGTTCAACACCATAGTGCCCTCACAGCCCATCACTAAGCTAAGTGCCCTAGGACTAAACACCTCCCTCAGCAACTAGATCCTGGACTTCCTGACGGGCCGCCCCCAAGTGGTAAGGGTAGGCAACAACACATCTGCCATGCTGATCCTCAACAAGCGGGCCCCTCAGGGGTGTGTGCTTATTCCCCTCCTGTACTCCCTGTTCACCCATGACTGTGTGGCCAAGCACAATTCCAACACCATCATTAAGTTTGCAGACGACACAACGGTGGTAGGGCTGATCACCGACAACGATGAGACAGCCTATAGGGAGGAGGTCAGAGACCTAGAAGTGTGGTGACAGGACAACAACCTCTCCCTCAACGTGATCAAGACAAAGGAGATGATCGTGGACTACAGGAAAAAGAGAGATGAGCACGCTCCCATTCTCATCGACAGGGCTGTAGTGGAGCAGGTTGAGAGCTTCAAATTCATTGGTGTCCACATCACCAACAAACAATCATGGTCCAAACACACCAAGACAGTTGTGAAGAGGGCACAACAACGCCTATTCCCCCTTAGGAGAATGAAGAGATTTGGCATGGGTCCTCAGATCCTCAAAAAGTTCTACAGCTGCACCATCGAGAGCATCCTGACTGGTTAGTGCGTATGGCCCAGTACATCACTGGGGCCAAGTTCTGCCATCCAGGACCTCTATACCAGGCGATGTCAGAGGAAGGCCCTAAAAATGGTCAAAGGCTCCAGCCACCCTTGTCATAGACTGTTCTGCTACTCGCTGTTTATTATCTATGCATAGTCACTTCACCCATACCTACATGTACATATTACCTCAATTAACTTGACTAACCTGTATCCCCGCACGTTGACTCGGTACCGGTACCCCCTGTATATAGCCTCGTTATTTTATTGTTTCTTAACTCTTATTTTTCTTAACTGCATTGTGGGTTAAGGGCTTGTAAATAAGCATTTCACGGTAAGGTCTACGACCTGTTGTATTCGGA
Source organism: Salvelinus alpinus (assembly GCF_045679555.1). Taxonomy (NCBI): domain Eukaryota; kingdom Metazoa; phylum Chordata; class Actinopteri; order Salmoniformes; family Salmonidae; genus Salvelinus; species Salvelinus alpinus. The sequence continues at coordinate 63,017,747 of NC_092092.1, forward strand.
GCATGTGACAAATAAAATTTGATTTGAAAAATAAAAAATATCCGACCACAGAAACACAGTCTCAGGGTCCCGAGTGGCGCAGCAATCTAAGGCACTGCATCTCAGTGCTAGATGCGTCACTACAGACCCTGGTTCGGTTCCAGGCTGCATCACAACCGGCTGTGATTGGGAGTCCCATAGGGCAGCACACAATTGGCCCAGCGTCATCCGGGTTAGGGTAGGGTATGCCGTCATTGTAAATAAGAATTAGTTCTTAATTGACTTGCCTAGTTAAATAAAGGTTTTTAAAAAAACTGACAGACAGAATGGTTAATCCAGACACTTCACATGGGGCTATAAAGCTGAAGCATCCATTTAGAACGTTTTCTCACTAACAAATATGGTAGTGAGAGGAAGTCCATTCGCGGGAAGTGAGAAAGGATGAAACTGAAACTGGGTTGATATTCTGCTAATTTTCTCATTGATGAAACATCTGATCTCAATAATTTTTCTTTCCCAAAACTAGAATATGTTACGAGCACAGTGCACTAAGTTTTATAGACTTCACGCCTTGACAAAGTAAAAAAAAGTGCGTTGTTTATGAGGAGTGCAAGGTCGAATAGAGTTTGTTCACACCGCACACTTCACAGGGGAGGCGTTCCCTAAAGGAAATATGCAAACGTATGCTACAACGCACCAATAGAATCTCGCTAACTCGTGCTTGGCTTTGCCCATCTCCTTGCTTGTTCTGCCCTCTATGCTTCAATTTGCTCTAAACGACACAGATGAACTATTGGGCTATTTTTTAATTTCTTGGTTAGTGACAAATATCTTGGACAGAAGCTATGAGGCAGTTATTTTACTAAGACTTCGTTTTATGCGTTCTCCTGTTCATTATTCCAGTCATATTTGAAAACCACGATAGTTGTTACATCTTTGAATCTCCCTTCTTTCTAAATGTATAATGGTTATTTCCATATCTGTCCATGAAACCGCTCGCATGTGCGGTGCGCATATTAGACAGTGGTAGAAAAAGTACCCAACTGTCATACTTGAGTAAAAGTAAAGATATCTAATAGAAAATGATTCAAGTAGAAGTCAAAGTCACCCAGTAAAATTCTACTTGAGTAAAACTCTAAAAGTATTTTGTTTATAATATACTTAAGTATCAAAAGTAAATGTAATTTCTAAAATGTACGTAAGTATCAAATGGTGAAGTAAAAGTATAAATAATTTCAAATTCCTTATATTAAGCAAACCAGATGGCACAATCTTTTTGTTTTTTAAATTTATGGAAAGCCAGCGGCACATTCCAACATTCAGACATAATTTGCAAAGGAAGCACGTGTGTTTAGTGAGTCCACCATATCAGAGGCAATAGGGATGACTAGGGATGTTCGGTTGATAAGTGCTGAATTTAACTATTTTCTTGTCCTGCTAAGCATTCAAAATGTAACGAGTACTTTTGGGTGTCAAGGAAAATGTATGGAGTAAAAAGTACAATATTTTCTTAAGGAATGTAGGGAAGTAAAATTAAAACCTTGTAAAAAATATAAATAGTAAAGTAAAATACAGATGCCACAAAAAAACGACTTAAGTAGTACTTTAAAGTAATTTTACTTAAGTAATTTACAACACTGATTTTACAAAGGTGTTTTCCTGCAAATTGCATCATTGGGGATTAAGAAATTAATACATGCAATGCCCACTGAAAAATAAGTAGGTATACAGCATATACCCTCCACTACACCACTCAGGTCTATTCATGCCATTTCTATCTGCAACGTTAGAAAACGCAACATGCTACAATTTCAGTTCATATAAGGAAATCAATAAATTAAAATAAATTCCTTAGGCCCTGATCTATGGATTTCACATGACTGGGATACAGGTTTGTTTTAATTTATTTTTTATTTCACCTTTATTTAACCAGGTAGGCTAGTTGAGAACAAGTTCTCATTTGTAACTGCGACCTGGCCAAGATAAAGCATAGCAATTCGACACATACAACAACACAGAGTTACACATGGAATAAACAAAACATACAGTCAATAATACAGTAGAAAAATAAGTCTATATACAATGTGAGCAAATGAGGTGAGATAAGGGCGGTAAAGGCAAAAAAGGCCACGGTGGCGAGGTAAATACAATATAGCAAGTAAAACACTGGAATGGTAGATTTGCAGTGGAAGAATGTGCAAAGTAGAAATATAAATAATGGGGTGCAAAGGAGCTAAATAAATAAATAAATAAATACAGTAGGGGAAGAGGTAGTTGTTTGGGCTAAATTATAGATGGGCTATGTACAGGTGCAGTAATCTGTGAGCTGCTCTGACAGCTGGTGCTTAAAGCTAGTGAGGGAGATAAGTGTTTCCAGCTTCAGAGATTTTTGCAGTTCGTTCCAGTCATTGGCAGCAGAGAACTGGAAGGAAAGACGATATTCATCTGTTGGTCACAGATACCGGAAATAAAAAGGTAGTGGCGTGGATCAGAATACTAGTCAGTATCTGGTGTGACCACTATTTGCCTCATGCAGCACGACACATCTCCTTCGCATAGAGTTGATCAGGCTGTTGATTGTGCCCTGTCGAGTGTTGTCCCACTCCTCCTCAATATCTGTGCTAAATTACTGGATATTAGGGGGAACTGAAGCATGCTGTCGATTCAGAGCATCCCAAACATGCTCAATGGGTGAGATGTCTGGTGAATATGCAGGCCATGGAAGAACTTGGACATTTTCAGCTTCCAGGAATTATTTACAGATCCTTGCGACATGGGGCCATGCATTATCATGCTGAAACATGAGGTGATGGCAGTGGATAAATGGTACGACAATGGACCTCAGGATCTCGTCACTGTATTTCTGTGCATTCAAATTGCCATTGATAAAATGCAATTGTGTTTGTTGTCCGTAGCTTATGCCTGCCTATATCATAAACCCACCTCCACCATGGGGCACTCTGTTCACAACGTGAACATCAGCAAACCGCTCGCCCACGCAACGCCATACATGTGGTCTTCGGTTGTGAGGTCGGTTGGAGGTACTTCCAAATTCTCAAAAACAATGTTGGAGGTGGCTTATGGTAGAGAAATTAACATTAGATTATCTGGCAGCAGCTCTGGTGTACATTTCTGCAGTCCGCATGCCAATTGCACTCTCCCTCTAAACGTGAGACATCTGTGGCATTGTGTTGTGTGACAAAACTGCACATTTTAGAGTGGCCTTTTATTGTCCTCAGCAGAAGGTGCACCTGTTTAATGATCATGCTGTTTAATCATCTTCTTGATATTTCACACTTGTGAGGTGTATGGATGATCTTGGCAATGGAAAAATGCTCACTAAGAGGGCTATAAACAAATGTGCACAACATTTGAGAGAAATAACCTTTTTGTGCATAAGGAACATTTCTGGGATCTTTTATTTCATATCATGGAACATGGGACCAACACTTTACATGTTGCGTTTATATTTTTGTTCAGTTTAAATGTTGCCCTGGTTTCCTTGAACGTCTATAATGTAAAGGATGTGAGCTTGGTGTTGCAGCTATGATGTGCAGTAGGTGGCAGTAGAGAGCTTCTCTATTACCAATTTCTGTTTGTGGCACAATCCTCTACAACTCATTGCCTGCCTATGACATTTTCTCTGAAAACCCGGTGTCTTAAATTTTCGATTGATGTTAGATAAATTATATTGATGAAATATTTTGATTAATATAAAAGTAGGTAACTGTTTTAAACTGTTAGAATTACGCAATTGGATGAATTGGTCAAGTAGCATCCAAATGTGGGAACCAGGTTCAGGAACTGCATGCAAAATAAGAATGGAATTACAATTTAAATTCTTTGAAAGATATGTCAATGCAGGTTCTAGATCGAGAAAGTTTACCATGACTTGACACTCAACAGCCATACTCGGCTACCATTAGGGTACACCGAACAGCATCTTCTTGATACTTTGTGAATACTTCGTTGGATAACTTGAAGAGTAGCCTAAGTATCCTCGAGTCGACTACAGTAATAATCTTATCCTGTGAGTAAGCATCCGATGTGTAGTTGACAGGTCACCTGCATAAATATTATTACATTTATTTGATGTCAACAATGAGAACAGAAAACAGATGAACAAATTACGGCTATAGGGCCAAATATAATTTGGAGGTTGAAATTCAAGTCCCAAACACCCTCAAATAAAATGGACAACGTTGATTGCCTGGGATTGAATACCAAAAAAGTGACAGGTGCTAGGTTATAGTCTGCACATTATATGTTTCTCTGACCGCATATAAACTCAGCAAAAAAAGAAACATCCTCTCACTGTCAACTGCGTTTCTTTTCAGCAAACTTAACATGTGTAAATAGTTGTTTGAACATAACAATATTCAACAACTGAGACATAAACTGAACAAGTTCCACAGACATGTGACTAACAGAAATGGAATAATGTGTCCCTGAACAAAGGGGGGGGGGGGGGTAAAAGTCAAAAGTAACAGTCAGAATCTGTTGTGGCCGCCAGCTGCATTGAGTACTGCAGTGCATCTCTTCCTCATGGACTGCACCGGATTTGCCAATTCTTACTGTGAGATGTTTCCCCACTCTTCCACCAAGGCACCTGAAAGTCCCCGGACATTTCTGGGGGGAATGGCCCTAGCCCTCACCCTCCGATCCAACAGGTCCCAGACGTGCTCAATGGGATTGAGATCCAGGCTCTTCGCTGGCCATGGCAGAACATTGACATTCCTGTCTTGCAGGATATCATGCACAGAACGAGCAGTATGGCTGGTGGCATTGTCATGTTGGAGGGTCATGTCAGGATGAGCCTGCAGGAAGGGTACCACATGAGGGAGGAGGATGTCTTCCCTGTAACGCACAGCTTGAGATTGCCTGCAATGACAACAAGCTCAGTCCGATAATGCTGTGACACACCGCCCCAGACCATGACGGACCCTTCACCTCCAAATCAATCCCCCTCCAGAGTACAGGCCTCAGTGTAACGCTCATTCCTTCGACGATAAACGCAAATCCGACCATCACCCCTGGTGAGACAAAACCGCGACTCGTCAGTGAAGAGCACTTTTTGCCAGTCCTGTCCGCTCCAGCGACGGTGGGTTTGTGCCCATAGGCGACGTTGTTGCCGGTGATGTCTGGTGAGGATCTGCCTTACAACAGGCCTATAAGCCCTCAGTCCAGCCTCTCTCAGCTTATTGCGGACAGTCTGAGCACTGATGGAGGGATTGTGCGTTCCTAGTGTAACTTGGGCAGTTGTTGTTGCCATCCTGTACCTGTCCCGCAGGTGTGATGTTCGGATGTACCGATCCTGTGCAGGTGTTGATACACTTGGTTTGCCACTGCGAGGGCGATCAGCTGTCTGTCCTGTCTCCCTGTAGTGCTGTCTTAGGCATCTCACAGTACGGACATTGCAATTTATTGCCCTGGCCACATCTGCAGTCCTCATGCATCCTTGCAGCATGCCTAAGGCACGTTCACGTAGATGAGCAGGGACCCTGGGCATCTTTTTTTGTGTTTTTTAGAGTCAGTAGAAATGCCTCTTTAGTGTCCTAAGTTTTCATAACTGTGACCTTAATTGCCTACCATCTATAATCTGTTAGTGTCTTAACGACATTCCACAAGGGGGATGTTCATTAATTGTTTATGGTTCATTGAACAAGCATGGGAAACAGTGTTTAAACTCTTCACAATGAAGATCTGTGAAGTTATTTGAATTTTTTTGAATTATGTTTGAAAGACAGGGTACTGAAAAAGGGACGTTTCTTTTTTTGCTGAGCTTATTATCTTCCTCTGTAGACTGCATCCCCACGTGGTCCACAGGGCGGGCGCATCTCAACTAGCTGAACATGCTACTTTTTTTAAAGAAGAAATGTGACTGTTGCCTAATTGCCCATCTCATCTATCCACTCTAGCAGAGGAACGAAACGACCTGGGATCGAGGACGCAACTTATCTGGTCTGCATCCAGATTGCTCCCATCTGGGTCTGCCATATGCAAGCCACGCGAAACACGCATAACATTTCAGGCTGTTGTTCCAAGGCTAATTTCGGACACCGCTTTGAACCCGGTGCAGTGTTAGGGTGAGTTGAATGTGCAGCACCAGTACACTACAACTTTGACAGAGTTCAGTTACTAAATGCGCATATTGATCAATTCACCAATACCATTTGTTTTCTAACTGGGAGTTAAAGTTATGGATTCAAAAGTGGATAACAGGGAGAGCAAGGCAGCGCTCCGTCCATGCGTGCCCAGGTCCCTTCTCATGCGCTGTCTGGTGGGGTTCCCTACGGTGGTGTGTTTCATGTTGTCCGTGAGCTCCATAGCCGTGTGCCTGCTCATGAGCTTAAAGACTTACCAACTGGAGAACCGACTGCATGCGCTGGAGATGGAGAAAAACACAGTGTTCAACCCGCCGGAGAGCGCCTTCATGCGCGAGGATGGGACTGTAATACCGACGCTGAGGAGATCTATCGAGACGCTACTGCAAGAGGTAGGCTACACACCGTTGTTTGGGGACATTTAAAATGTAACAGTGAACATATCAAAGTGTATTCCTATTGATTCATGAGTTTCCTGCTTGTATCCATACAGTTTATCCAGAGCAAATGCCGTGCGTAATGTTGCGTGCAATGACAGTAACATGACTGATATAGATTCCTCAGACGACGGACTGTATTGATCAATGCGCTGCTATGTGATGGATTCCTTCTGTCAGTTATTGCTTGATGAAAGATAACTGGTGTAAAGCTTGCAGATACCTACTGCCTGTCTGTGTGCTATGACAGTAGCCTTTTACACTACATCTCTTTGGACAAAGCTGTTAGATAGCCTATCTCTCAAAAAGTTGCCTCTTGATAACTGAATAAGGACAGGTCATTGAAAACCAGGGGATTTTTTAAATGTTACATCCATTACTTACCTGAGCTGTTAAAATTATCATTATGTAATTACCTTAACTTTATTATATTCATAATACCAAGGTGTTATACAATGATAGATGCCTAAAGAGATTCATGTCCTTTTATAAGTCATAACAATAATGATTTGCCCCATATTACGTGCCACATTATTCACTAGTGTGTCTCATTGAATAGCGGTGGCTTTATTTAGTCTTCTTGTAACTAATCAATTCAAATACAATTTTATTTTTCAAATGCGCCGAATACAGTGAAATTCCTACTTACAAGCCCTTAACCAACAATGCAGTTTTAAGAAAAATAAGTGTTAAGTAAAAAATAGATAAGTAAAAAATAGAAAATAAAAGTAATAAAATATTAAACAGCAGCAGTAATATAACAACAGTGAGGCTATATACAAGGGGTACTGGTACAGAGTCATTGTGCGGGGGCACCGGTTAGTCTAGGTAATTGAGGTAATATGTAAGTGAGTTAAAGTGACTATGCATAGATAATAAACGGAGAGTAGCAGCAGCGTAAAAGAGGGGGGGGGGGGGGGCAATGCAAATAGTCTGGGTAGCCCTTTGATTAGCTGTTCAGGAGTCTTATGGATTGGGGGTAGAAGCTGTAAAGAAGCCTTTTGGACCTAGATTTGGCGCTCTGGTACCGCTTGCCGTGCGGTAGCAGAGAGAACAGTCTATAACTAGGGAGGTTGAAGTCTTTGACAATTTTTAGGGCCTTCGTCTGACACCGCCTGGTATAGAGGTCCTGGATGGGAGGAAGCTTGGCCCCAGTGATGTACTGGGCCGTACGCACTACCCTCTGTAGTGCCTTGCAGTCGGAGGCCGAGCAGTTGCCATACCAGGCGGTGATTCAACCAGTCATGATGCTCTCGATGGTGCAGCTGTAGAACCTTTTGAGGATCTGGGGACCCATGCCAAAACTTTTCAGTCTCCTGAGGGGGAATAGGCTTTGTTGTGCCCTCTTCACGACTGTCTTAGTGTGTTTGGACCATGATAGTTTGTTGGTGATGTGGACACCAAGGAACTTGAAGCTCTCAACCTGCTTCTCTAGAGCCCCGTTGATGAGAATGGGGGCGAGCTCGGTCCCCCTTTTCCTATAGTCCACAATCATCTCCTTTGTCTTGATCCCGTTGAGGGAGAGATTGTTTGTCCTGGCACCACACAGCCAGGTCTCTGACCTCCTCCCTATAGGCTGTCTCATTGTTGTAGGTGATCAGGCCTACTACTGTTGTGTCATCAGCAAACTTGATGATGGTGTTGGAGTCATGCCTGGCCATGCAGTCATGGTTGAACAGGGAGTACAGGAGGTGACTGAGCACGCACCCCTGATGGGCCCCCGTGTTGAGGTTCAGCGTGGCAGATGTGTTGTTACCTACCCTTACCACTTGGGGGCGGCCCGTCAGGAAGTCCAGGATCTAGTTGCAGAGGGAGGTGTTTAGTCCCAGGTTCCTTAGCTTAGTGATGAGATTTGAGTGCGCTATGGTGTTGAACACTGAGCTGTAGTAAACTAATAGCATTCTCACGTAGGTGTTCCTTTTGTCCAGGTGGGAAAGGGCAGTGTGGAGTGCGATTGAGATTGCGTCATCTGTGGATCTGTTGGGGCAGTATGCGAATTGGAGTGGGTCTTGGGTTTCTGGGATAATGGTGTTGATGTGAGCCATGACCAGCCTTTCAAAGCAATTCATGGCTACAGACATGAGTGCAAAGGGTTGGTAATCATTTAGGCAGGTTACCTTAGTGTTCTTGGGCACAGGGACTATGGTGGTCTGCTTGAAACATGTTGGTATTACGGTCAGGGACAGGTTGAAAATGTCAGTGAAGACACTTGCCAGTTGGTCAGCGCATGCTCGGAGTACACATCCTGGTAATCCATTTTGCCCTGCGGTCTTGTGAATGTTGACCTGTTTAAAGGTCTTACTCACATCGGCTATGGAGAGCGTAATCACACTGTCACCCAGCTCTCATGCATGTTTCACTGTTACTTGCCTCGACGCGAGCATAGAAGTTATTTAGCTCTTCTGGTAGGCTAGTGTCACTGGGTAGCTCGCGGCTATGCTTCCCTTTGTAGTCTGTAATAGTTTGCAAGCCCTGCCACATCCAACGAGCGTCGGAGCCGGTGTAATACAATTCAATCTTAGTCTTGTATTGAAGCTTTGCCTGTGATGGTTTGTCGGAGGGCGTAGCGGGATTTCTTATAAGCTAGAGTTCCGCTCCTTGAAAGCGGCAGCTCTACCCTTTAGCTCAGTGCGGATGTTGCCTGTAATGCATGGCTTCTGGTTGGGGTATGTACGTACGGTCACTGTGGGGACGACGTCATCGATGCACTTATTAATGAAGCCGGTGACTGATGTGGTAAACTCCTCAATGCCATCGGAAGAAACCCGGAACATATTCCAGTCTGTGCTAGCAAACAGTCCTGTAGCTTAGCATCTGCTTCATCTGGCCACTTTTTTATTGACCCGAGTCACTGGTGCTTCCTGCTTTAGTTTTTGCTTGTAAGCAGGAATCAGGAGGATAGAATTATGGTCAGATTTGCCAAATGGAGGGTGAGGGAGAACTATCAACTGGCTTAAGTCAAACCAACTGGAATGTGCAGTAATCCTCAATCCTGGGCTTCACTTTCCCCTATAAGTCTGATATATGAATGTTTCTACATAAAGTTTGCGTTGTTTCAGAGCCTCACTCTCTCTCTCTCTCCAGAGACTGAGTGAAGTGATGCCCAAGCTGCGCATGGCGAGGGAAATCCCACAAGAGTGTTCCTGCCCACCAGGTATGTCTCTTTCTTCTCTCCTATTGGCTCGTGGTTAGATCATGTTCAACAAAGCCTCTATGCACGCAACACATGAACATCGCATGAACATCACATGAACGTCACATGTATTCAAACACACTCACACAGACATGCGCTCACACACATGCTGGACCGTTTTACACTAGTGTCGGTTAATGCTGGGTTGGCTATGTGTAGAAGGAATCCAGAAGAGTGCGTTGAGCTCTCTCTACCACCAGTAGTTAACAACATCCCAAGTTTCCCAGAGGTGTGTATTCAGTGTAAAGGATTGGTGTTGTTAAGCCTGTAGGCATTTGATTAGGATCCCAATTCCTGTTGCAAAAGCAGCAGCTACACCTCCTGGGGTCCACAAAACATGACACAATACAGAACATGAATAGACAAGAACAGGACAGAACTACATCAATTGAAAAATAAATACAAAAAGGCACACATAGCCTAGATATCAATACCAATACATACACACAAACTATCTAGGTCATATAGGGGGGGGGGGGGGGGGGGCGTTGTGCCGTGAGGTGTTGCTTTATCTGTTTTTTGAAACCAGTTTTGCTGTTCTTTTGAGCAATATGAGATGGTACGGAGTTCCATGCAATAATGACTCTATATAATACTGTACACTTTCTTGAATTTGTTCTGGATTTGGCGACTGTGAAAAGACCCCTGGTGGCATGTCTGGTGGGATAAGTGTGTGTGTCAGAGCCGTGTGTAAGTTGACTATGCAAACAATTTGGGATTTTCAACACATTAATGTTTCTTATAAAAAGAAAGAAGTGATGCAGTCAGTCTCTCCTCAACTCTTAGCCAGGAGAGACTGGTATGCATAGTATTTATATCAGCACTCTGATTACAATGAAGAGCAAGACATGCCACTCTGTTCTGGGCCAGCTGCAGCCTATCTAGGTCTTTCCTTGCAGCACTCGACCGGACAATAATGAAGATAAGACAAAACTAGAACCTGCGGACTTGCTTTTTGGAGTGTGGTGTCAAAAAAGCAGAGCATATCTTTCTTACGGACAGACCGCTCCCCATCAACCATTGAATCTATATGTTTTGACCATGACAGTTTACAATCTAAGGTAAACTGCTCTTAGTTTTAGACATGTTCAGGACCAGTTTATTACTGACCACCCATTCCAAAATTGCAACTCTTTCTTAAGCGTTTCAGTGACTACATTTAGCTGTGGTTGCTGATGCATATATTGTTGAATCATCAGCATACATGGACACACAGGCTTTGTTTAATGCCAGTGGCAGGTCATTGGTAAAAATAAAAATGACTAGAGGGCCTAGAGAGCTGCCCTGCGGTACACCACACTTTACATGTTTGACATTAGAGAAGCTTCCGTTAAAGAAAACCCTTTGAGTTCAATTAGATAGATAGTTCTGAATCTCAGAGGGACCAGACTGGGACAGAGTTAGGGAGAGGGGCTCAGAGGGACCAGACTGGGACAGAGTTAGGGAGAGGGGCTCAGAGGGACCAGACTGGGACAGGGTTAGGGAGAGGGGCTCAGAGGGACCAGACTGGGACAGGGTTAGGGAGAGGGGCTCAGAGGGACCAGACTGGGACAGGTTTAGGGAGAGGGGCTCAGAGGGAGAGTGTGTGATAAATACCCCTCAGATTGGTTGATGTCTCTGGGATGACCAGGGTGAATTGTGTTGATGGTCTGGAGGGTGTAAAACAGGGAGATACACACAAACACGTAGGCACACATACCGACAGATTATTATTATTATTAAACACAGACACACAAACGCGACCAGTCGTCGGCTATTCATGCATTTCTCTAATCGTAACTGATGAGTAATCCTGGAAGTTCCCTGTTTTGGGGGAAATTCAAGTTTCAGTATTTGCCATGCATGTTTCCTCTGCTGTAGGACCCAGTTTGATAATGTGCGAACATGACTGACTGTTCCCTTGAAGTTGTTACTTATCTAATCGTTGACACTAGAGCTTTTCCTCTGAACTTGTGAAGTACAGAGCAGGGTCCTAATTCACCATGACTGAGAAAGCCCCTGGCTTTGAGGCGGAGTAATATAGAAGGATGTGTGTGTGTGTGTGTGTGTGTGTGTGTGTGTGTGTGTGTGTGTGTGTGTGTGTGTGTGTGCGCATGCATGCATGCATGCAGGGCGATTTTCTTGCTGTAGTTTTCTTTCTGTAGTTGGATGGCTCTTGTCTCCTCTGTCGCCAGCCTGGTTTCTACTGACCCTGTGGGAATGGCAGAGGTTCCAGAACAGGTGAAAGCGTTCACATGCCGGAATGTCTGGAGCACCTTCAAAAACATTCCAGGTCCACGGGTGGCTCTGCTGCGTACTTGGTCCCTGGCAAGGCATCGGTCCTGCTGTTGTTCCTCTCTGCTGTTTGTTGGATGCCTGTTCAATATGTACTCAATTAGGAGAGACAAAGCAGAAAGTCCTACTGTTTTACTTCTTATGTACATCATCTCAATGATTGTAGTATAGAGTGTTATAGTAACCTGGTCTTGTAAAAGTAATGTGATTACTCATGATTTTCATGTAATTAGGTTGCTATTGTATTATTTCAGATGTTTGGTTTTATTCTATAGTTCATTATACAAAATGACTGTGTAATCAATGTGGTTTCACTATGGTTGCTCTGGTTTCGGAATATATTCTGAATCTATTTAAAGATCTTAATTCTTTTCTCTATTTAGCCCTAAAGCATTGTGTTTGTACGTTCTTAGCCAAAATGTGAGTGTCTTAAATGCAACCAAACAGCCCTTAGCCACATTTTTACCATCTCTTAACAATTAGCCCGTCTTTGTCCAGAGTTGTTAAGTTAATTGGTCAGCTGATGTGTATATTTCAGAGGAATGTCAGCCAATGAGCATGGGGTTTGTTGAGTCCTCTGCTTTCTTAGTCTATTCTCACGGATTGACTTCAGTATTCAACGTTTGTCGGTTACGTTTAGGCATTAATTCCCATTGGAATGTTCATTTAAGGGTTAAGGTTTGGGATAGGGTGAAAACCAAAACATTTAAACTAGTGCCTAGCACTGGAATTGGACCTGCAATCCTCAGAGCCGGAGCTTGCGGCTTTCGCCCGCCCTCCATCCCCATCCACAACGCCTTAGCAAGCCGCAAGCCTACTTGATGGTAATAGTGCTCACCGTTGCTCCTAGTGGCCGGTTTTGAAGGCATCTCCCGCCGTCCTTGATCTGGTGGGTCCTGGCTGCTGTTCCCACACATGTACTGTGTACTGTATTTGATTAGTATATGTCACTGTGTGTATGCATGCTTGTAGACTGTGTGTGTGTGTGATTGTGTACCTGTGTGTGTGTGTCTGTGATTGTGTGCAGTGTGTGCTTGCATGCCTGTTTCCGTACCAGCGTGTATGTGTGTGTACATCAGAGCCCCCTGTATGTGTGTGAGTCAGTGAGTCTGTCTGTCGGTCCCTGGCCCTTTGAGGGGCTGAAACGATCTCTGCACGGCTCTGTAAGTCGAGCCCCTCTCACTTTAGCACCCACGCTCGCCACCTGAAACCTAACACTCTCTCCGACCACAGCACACGCTGAGTCATTTCTGTGTGTGTGTGAGGTAATTCTGTCTCTGCAGCTATCTCCTCACCAAGGAGCTTATCCTCAGCAGTCTGCTCCACCGCCCCCTATGGGCTCCTGTAGGTATAACATTTAATTAATTGTGCCTTACCAATTAATAATGAAGGTTTAATAGCTGTTTTAGTAACATTATTTGAACGTGGATCTATGGTACTGACTGTAGTCACTCTGGGTGTAAGTGTGAGTGTGTCTGCAAAAAAATATAAATGCATTGTCATGCAATGTGGGGGGGCAGAAGTCTAGAAAAAACACGTGTGTCACTGCAGTGAAGGCAGGATCATGACACTGTTATACTCAGATACAGTGTCAGCCTAGGAGCTATAAGGCTCAAGCCAAGCATGTCACTCAGTCTGTCAGTTTAAGATGTTCAGGTGTTTGCAATTAACACTATCCATGCACACAACAGACACACACACACACACACAACACACACAAACACTTTTGCACTTTATGAAAGCCATGTGTAGTCTGTAGCAGAGTGAAGGGGACATCTCTGTATTTGGCATGAAAGCCCTTTTAAAACTTCTCTGGGATATGTGGGACGGTAGCGTCCCACCTAACCAACAGCCAGTGAAATTGCAGGGTGCCAAATTCAAAACAACAGAAATCTCATAATTCAAATTCCTCAAACATATAAGTATTATACACCATTTTAAAGATAAACTTCTTGTTAATCGAGCCAAAGTGTCTGATTTCAAAAAGGATTTACGGTGAAAGCAGACCTTGCGATTATGTTAGGTCAGTACATAGCCACAGAAAACACATCCATTTTTCCAGCCAAAGAGAGGAGTAACAAAAAGCAGAAATAGAGTTAAAATGAATCACTAACCTTTGATGATCTTCATCAGATGACACTCATTGTCACGTTCGTTGTAACATTTAAGTGAGGAGGACCAAGGCGCAGCGTGATAACAATACATTCTTCTTATTTATTGGAAGACAAAACTAAACGAACACTATACAAACTAATCAAAACAACAAACAGACGAACGTGAAGCTATACAAACAATAAGTGCAGACACTGGCAACTTACACATAGACATTGACAATCACCCACCAACTACCTAATGACTATGGCTGCCTAAATATGGCTCCCAATCAGAGACAACGATAGACAGCTGTCTCTAATTGAGAACCAATCTAGGCAACCATAGACATACATACACCTAGACTAAACACTGCCCCATAAACATACAAAAAACCCTAGACAATACAAAACACATACATCCCCCATGTCACACCCTGGCCTAACTAAAATAATAAAGAAAACAAAGATAACTAAGGCCAGGGCGTGACACTCATGGGACTTCATGTTACACCATACATGTATGTTTTGTTCGGTAAAATTCATATTTATATCCAAAAATCGGAGTTTAGGCGGGACGCTACTGTCTCACTTGGCCAAAAGCCAGAGAAAATGCAGCGCGCCAAATTCAAATAAAATACTATAAAAATCTAACTTTCATTAAATCACACATGAAAAATACCAAATTAAAGCTACACTGGTTGTGAATCCAGCCAACATGTCAGAATTCAAATAGGCTTTTCGGCGAAAGTAAACAATGCTTTTTTCTGAGGATAGCAACATTGTAAACAAAGAGAGAGAAGTATATTTCAACCCTGCAGGCGCGACACAAAACGCAGAAATAAAAATATAATTCATGCCTTACCTTTGACGAGCTTCTGTTGTTGGCACTCCAATATGTCCCATAAACATCACAAATGGTCCCTTTGTTCGATTAATTCCGTCGATATATATCCAGAATGTCCATTTATTTAGCGCGTTTGATCCAGAAAAACACCGGTTCCAACTTGCTCAAACGTGGCTACAAAATATCTCAAAGGTTACCTGTAAACTTTGCCAAAACATTTCAAACTACTTTTGTAATACAACTTTAGGTATTTTTTTAACGTAAATAATTGATCAAATTGAAGACGGGATGATCTGTGTTCAATACAGGATTAAAACAAACTGTAGCATGCTTTCTGGTTACGCGCCTCAAACAAGAAGTACACTTCACTCGACTCTCGTTCTGAACAGGGATACTTCTTCATTACACAAAGGAAAAACCCTCAACCAATTTCTCAAGACTGTTGACATCCAGTGGAAGCGGTAGGAACTGCAAGAAGGTCAATTAGAAATCCGGATTCCCAATGAATATCCATTGAAAAGAAAGTGACCTCAAAAAAAAAATTATGAATGGTTTGTCCTCGGGGTTTCGCCTGCTAAATAAGTTCTGTTATACACACAGACATGATTCAAACAGTTTTAGAAAATTCAGAGTGTTTTCTATCCAAATCTACTAATACTATGCATATCTTATCTTCTGGGGATGAGTAGCTGGCAGTTGAATTTGGGTATGCTTTTCATCCAAACGTGAAAATGCTGCCCCCCATCCTAGAGAAGTTTAACAGCCGTGGTATCAGTGGCAGTTCTAGCTTGTATGGCTACCTGGGCGAACACCCACTTCAGTGCTTTATTTATTTGGTAGCATTTCGTAGTGTGACTGATTTTACTAATTGCAATCGTACTGTACAAAGTTATGGGTGCGCTATTTGATAGAGTCCCTCGCTCCCCCTACCTCGTGCTTCCAGTGGGGAGACCGGAGGTCAACCTACCCCCGCCCCCCTCTCCATCTCGTACTTCTAAGTGGGAGACCTTCCCAGGCAGTAGCCTGCCTAACTCACAAACTAGAATCAGGGCGCCCACTCCGACAAGGTTAATTGACCCACAGTCCCACACGGTGACATGATATCATTGACGTGACGTGCAAATGCGCGATAGAAAACCGATCGAATGTCACCATTCCAAAAAGTTTTGTGCGGGCGCCCCTGGGCGGCTGCCCATGTCGCCTATACCTAAATCTGCCACTGCATGGTATATAGGTTAGGGGCACCCACAAATATGAAAGCCCTTTTAACAGCCGTGGTACATAGGTTAGGGGCACCCACCCAAATATATATACAGTACATGTCAACCGCACCCATTGTTAAAAGGGCCTAGCTAGGTCCCCTAACCCCCCCCAACCTCATGGAGAGCTTACTCTACTGAAGTATGTGTGTGTGTTTGTGCGTACGTCCCTGCATATGTGCGTGTCAGAGGTTAGAACAGTTGCTGTGCGATCAGATCAGATTTAATCAGATAAGGGCTCTGTAACACTTCATTAGAGAGAGGGAAAGCAGACCAGTCTCACTCAACCTCCAGCCCTGGAGAGACAGGTAGAGTAGGGACTCTCCCAACCCAGCCTCCTCCTACTCAGGCCTGGTTAAGAGTTGGGGCTGGCCAGCCAGGAGAACCAGGGAGGATGGAGGAGGAGAAGACAGGGCTGGCCAGCCAGGAGAACCAGGGAGGATGGAGGAGGAGAAGACAGGGCTGGCCAGCCAGGAGAACCAGGGAGGATGGAGGAGGAGAAGACAGGGCTGGCCAGCCAGGAGAACAAGGGAGGATAGAGGAGGAGAAGACCGGGCTGGCCAGCCTGTGTAGAACCACACTTGATCTAACACCCTCCCTAGGGCTGCGTTTGATTTTAAAGCCATAATAAAACAGACTGTAAGGTTCATATACAACGCCACCGCCACAGGGCCCTATAAGTATTACTAATGACCTTTTAAACAATCCAAAACTAAGCTCAGGAAATGTGGTAGAGGGGGGGGGGGGGGGGGTTTGGTCAGAGAGACCAGAGGGAGTAGGGGTGAGGGGGGGACTGACGTCCTTCTCTGCCAGGTGGGGTGAAAAGACATGTTTGTGTATGTGTGATGGGGGCTTCACTGAACCCTGGGTGGTATATGCGCACACACAGACACACAGACACACGCACAGACGCCCAGACACACATACACCACACTCGGGCCCTTTTACCTCCTTGTCTCTCATCGGCCATCTTATTAAAGTTAGCTTTGTAAAACCACCCTGTTTAGAGCTGGTCTGACTCGCACATTCTTCCCTTTGAAAAATAAACAGCTGGATGCAGGCAGGCCACAGTGCAGCCCGAGGAGGACCACGGGACCCCAGGAGAGAGGACCCTCTCATGCCCATAGAAATAGAATGAATAGAACGGGCTTGGGACCTCTAACCCTGCCACTGTACAGCACACACAGCCCATGGTTAGTGTGACACACACACACACAGTTCTGCACATGCTAATCCTGGCTGTTAGAAAACACTCCAGAATGGGAGTAAAGTGGTAATAATGGCTGTAAAGTGGTGCTATTGGCTGTAATGTGGTAAAGTGGTGATATTGGCTGTAATGTGGTAAAGTGGTGATATTGGCTGTAATCCGTTGAATCCTGTAAATGATTAACTGCTGGGATTGGATTGATAAAGTGAAAATGAATGGGATATGTCTGTGAGACATTATGTGTGTGCATGTGTTCATATTTAAAGTGGAACTGACAGCATTTTAGAAACATGAAATCTTATTCAAATCTGTTCGTTTACACCCCCAGGAAGAATATGACGACACCTTTAGTATTGGAGAATTATTATTTATCATGCATTGAACTGCATCCATCTACTTACTGTATTCTGCCAACAATTCTTTACTGTATGTCATGGAAGTTTGAGTCAAATATAACCTATTTTTAAAACCTCTTATAAAGTTGGTTTGAAGCGTAAACTGGGAATTTGATATTTTTAACAGATATTACGGTTGTCTGTTTGCTTCATATCTGCAAAGTAGTTAAGACGCTGTCAGTTCCACTTTAAACAACTGGCTTATATTGGTATTTACCTTAGATGTCTGGCAGTAAACTGTCAGGAAAAGACCGTGAAGATCTCCTTCCACAGAGACCGTGAAGCTCTCCTTCCACAGAGACCGTGAAGATCTCCTTCCACAGAGACCGTGAAGATCTCCTTCCACAGAGACAGTGAAGTTCTCCTTCCACAGAGACCGTGAAGTTCTCCTTCCACAGAGACCGTGAAGCTCTCCTTCCACAGAGACCGTGAAGCTCTCCTTCCACAGAGACCGTGAAGCTCTCCTTCCACAGAGACCGTGAAGCTCTCCTTCCACAGAGACCGTGAAGTTCTCATTCCACAGAGTCCCATGCAGCAACTGAGCAACAACAGCAACACAAACGTATGTTTGACTTAAAGGTCCAGTATATTGCAGCTTTGTGGGCGAGCCGACCAAATTCTAATTGAAAGCAAGTCTCTTTCAAACCAAGTAGATCTGTTCTATGTGCACTATTTCTATGCTTTTTTTGTTGAGCGTTGTTTTTACAAGCATCTCTCCAAGAGGAAGTGGAGACATGAGGTAGAGAGGAAGTGGAGACGCGAGGTAGAGCGATGACTGAGATGTCTTTACAAGGTTATCTCCCACTCTGAACCTACCATAATGTAGAGAGTGGATAATAAACATGGCATCATTCTCCAACCTTGCTCTTATTTCCCTCCGTTTTCCCCTATTCTTCAGGATTTCTGATTATTCTAGCAATGGCTACAGAAGGTAAGCCAACGTACAGTATAATGCAGGTCCCATATGTTTTGATATACCTGCACCGCCATCTGGAGCAGCATAGCGTATGCTGACTTTCTTCCTTTATTCCTAGTATTTAGTTTGGAAATATAGGATATTTCTCACAGTGCCCTTATTACTGCACTAAACCCAGTCAGTCTCAGCCCAGCTCACAGTGGAGTCCATAGTATAGTATGTATGCGTCCCAAATGGCACCCCATTCCCTATGTAGTGCACTGCTTTTGACCAAAGCCTATAGGGTGCTTGTCAATAGTAGTGCACTAGGGCAGTTGTTCCCAAACTTTCTGTAGTTCTGTACCCCTTCAAACATTCAACCTCCAGCTGCGGACCCCCTCTAGCACCAGGATCAGCGTACTCTCAAATGTTGTTTTTTGCCATCATTGTAAACCTGCCACACACACACTATGCGATACATTTATTAAACATAAGAATGAGTGTGTTTTTGTCACAACCCGGCTCATGAGAAGTGACAAAGAGCTCTTATAGAACCAGGGCACAAATAATACTATAATAATAATCTGGCAGTGGCTTCTGATTAAATTACATTTTCACAGAACCGCTTGTTGCAATTTCTTTGAGTCTCTCTTGTTCAGATATCGGTAAGTGGACTGGAGGCAGGGCATGAAAGGGATAACGAATCCAGTTGTTTGTGTCGTCCGTTTCGGGAAAGTACCTGCTCACCCAGCTCACTCGGTGCTTTGCTATATCACATTTGACATTGTCCGTATACTTCTGTTCATTTGCACACAAAAAAATCATGCAATGATGGAAAGACCTGTGTAATGCAGACAGAAAAGAGCTACAACTTCTTAATCATAGCCTCAATTTTGTCCCGCACATTGAATATAGTTGCGGAGAGTCCCTATAATCCTAGATTCAGATCATTCAGGTGAGAAAAAACATCACCTCGTGTGAGAAACTCGTTATCATGCAAGCGGTCAGACAAGTATAAAATATGGTCAGTAAAGAAAACTTTAAGCTCGTATATCAATTCAAAAAACTTGTCAATACTTTGCCCCTTGATAACCAGTGCACTTCTGTATGTTGTAAAAGCGTTACATGGTCGCTGCCCATATCATTGCATAATGCAGAAAATACACAGAGAGTTCAGGGGCCTTTCTTTAACAAAGTTTACCATTTTCACTGTAGTTTCCAAAACATATTTCAAGCTGTCAAGCATTCCCTTGGCAGCAAGAGCCTCTCGGTGGATGCTGCAGTGTACCCAAGTGGCGTCGGGAGCAACTGCTTGCACGTGCGTTACCACTCCACAGCCACTCTTGTCATGGCTTTTGCGCCATCAGTACAGATACCAACACATCTTGACCACCAAAGTCCATTTGATGACACAAAGCTGTCCAGAACTTTAGAAATATCCTCTCGTGTTGTCCTGGTTTCCAGTGGTTTGCAGAAGAGGATGTCTTTGAACCACAATAAACGTAAAGGACATATACCAGGATCTGTGCCAGGCCCGCCACGTCTGTTGACTCATCCAGCTGTAACACATATAATTCACTGGCTTGTATTCGAAGCAGTAATTGTTTCAAAACATCTCCTGCCATGTCACTGATGCGTCGTGAACCAAGGTTGTTTGATGAAGTCATTGTCTGTATAGTTTTTTTGGCCTTTTCCCCCAGCATTGTCCCAGCCATATCCGTGGCAGCAGGAAGAATTAAGTCCTCCACAATAGTATGGGGCTTGCCTGTCCTAGCCACTTGGTAGCTCACCATATAAGACGCTTCTAGCCTCTTTTTATTAATGGTATCTGTTGCTTTTATACATGTCTTACTACTCAAAAGTAATCTTTATTCTCGCTCAAAAAACTCCCGTCACTTATTTGTCAAATTTTTATGTTTCGTTTCTAAATTTCTGTGCAATCGTGAAGGTTTCCCGCGAGAGAGTAACGGTTAATGTGATTGTTAAATATTTGACTAGGCTACCTGTATTTGACTTTGTGTTGTTATTTCGCTGGTAGCCTAGTGGTTAGAGTGTTGGACTTGTAACCAAAAGGTTGCAAGATCAAATCCCCGAGCTGACAAGGTAAAAATATGTTGTTCTGGCCCTGAGCAAGGCAGTTAACCCACTGTTCCTAGGCCGTCATTGAAAATAAGAATTTGTTCTTAACTGACTTGCCTAGATAAATAAAATAAAAAAATACTCAGGGCCGGAAAATAAACCTCACCCAAATGTATAGTCCCATTGGAAAATATAAATGTACTGTTTGAAAATGTGAAGAAAACTTTTTTTTTTCAAATGTACGCGTACCCCAGTTTGGGAATACCTGCACTCGGGAATAGGGTGACATTTGGGATTCAGACTATGTAGAGGCAGAACACTCTAATTCTCTATTCCGTTTCATTTTATCATAATAAACTCCCTAGTCCGTGCCGATGACAAGCATACCCATAACATGATGCAGGCACCACCATGTTTGATAATATGAGGAGTGGTACTCAGTGATGTGTTGTGTTGGATTTGCCCCAAATATAACATATTGTATTCAGGACATAAAGTTAATTTCTTTGCCACATTTCTTGCAGTTTTACTTTAGTGCTTTATTGCAAACATGATGCATGTTTTGGATTATTTGTATTCTGTATAGGCTTCCTTCTTTTGACTCTGTCAATTAGATTAGTATTGTGGAGTAACTACAATGTTGTTTATCCATCTTCAGTTTTCTCCTATCACAGCCGTTAAACTCTTTAACTGTTTTAAAGTCACCATTGTCTTCATGGTGAAATCCCTAAGCGGTTTCCTTCCTCTCTGGCAACTGAGTTAAGGACATCTGTATCTTTGTAGTGACTAGGTGTATTGATACACCATCCATAGTGTAATTAATAACATCACCGTGCTCAAAGGAATATTCCATGTCTGCTTTTTAAAATGTATACCCATCTACCAATAGGTGCCCTTCTTTGCGAGGCATTGGAAAATCTCCCTGGTCTTTGTGGTTGAATCTGTGTTTGAAATTCACTGCTCGACTGAGGGACCTTACAGAGATGGGATAGTCATTCAAAAATCATGTTAAACATTAATATTGCACACAGTCCATACAACTTAGTCCATACAACTTATTACAGAACTTGTTAAGCACATTTTTACTACTGAACTTATTTAGGCTTGCCATAACAAATGGATTGAATACTTATTGACACAAGACATTTCAGCTTTTAAATTTGTATTAGTTTGTACCAAAAAAATTAAACATGATTCCACTTTGACATTATGGGGTATTGTGTGTAGGCCAGTGACCCCAAAAAATCTAAATTGAATCCATTTTAAATTCAGGCTGTAAACACAACAAAATGTGGAAAAAGTCAAGGGGTGTGAATACTTTTTGAAGGCACTGGAAATGTGATGATCAAGTACTGCTATAAATGCTTGAACATTTTTGAGAAAGCAGAAGCAATGTTCCCATATATACGTAACAATGTCACATGGATATTTTAATGTCATTTAGAAAAACACTTTTTAGTGTTAAAATAGGTCTGTGTAGTGTGTACTCTTTGGCCAATTGTTTTCCTGAGTTAAAAGGTAAACATCTACAACCTAAAACAGCATAAAAATTAAAAAAAGATAAACAGAAAAATTTATTTAAAAATATATATATATATTTCACCTTTATTTAACCAGGTAAGCTAGTTGAGAACAAGTTCTCATTTACAACTGCGACCTGGCCAAGATAAAGCAAAGCAGTTCAACACATACAACAACACAGAGTTACACATGGAATAAACAAACATACAGTCAATAATACAGTAGAAAAAGTCTATATGCACTGTGTGCAAATGAGGTAGGATAAGGGAGGTAAGGCAATAAATAGGCCATGGTGGCGAAGTAATTACAATATAGCAATTAAACACTGGAATGGTAGATGGTGATGAGGTAGTTGGATGGGCTGTTTACAGATGGGCTATGTACAGGTACAGCTGCTCTGACAGCTGGTGCTTAAAGCTAGTGAGGGAGATTTGAGTCTCCATCTTCAGTGATTTTTGCAGTTCGTTCCAGTCATTGGCAGCAGAGAACTGGAAGGAAAGGCGGCCAAAGTAAGAATTGGCTTTGGGGGTGACCAGTGAGATATACCTGCTGGAGCGCGTGCTACGGGTGGGTGCTGCTATGTTGACCAGTGAGCTGAGATAAGGCGGAGCTTTACCTAGCAGAGACTTCTAGATGACCTGGAGCCAGTGAGTTTGGCGACTAGTATGAAGTGAGGGCCAGCCAACGAGAGCGTACAGGTCGCAGTGGTGGGTAGTATATGGGGCTTTGGTGACAAAACGGATGGCACTGTAATAGACTGCATCCAATTTGTTGAGTAGAGTGTTGGGGGCTATTTTGTAAATGACATCGCCGAAGTAGATGATCGGCAGGATGGTCAGTTTTACGAGGGTATGTTTGGCAGCATGAGTGAAGGATGCTTTGTTGCGAAATTGGAAGCCGATTCTAGATTTAACTTTGGATTGGAGATGCTTAATGTGAGTCTGGAAGGAGAGTTTACAGTCTAACCAGACACCTAGGTATTTGTAGTTGTCCACATATTCTAAGTCAGAACCTTCCAGAGTAGTGATGCTAGACGGGCGGGCAGGTGCGGGCGGGTGCGGGCAGCGATCGGTTGAAGAGCATGCATTTAGTTTGCTTTTTTTTACTAAAATAAAAGTAAAACACTTTATATTTCGATGGGGTTAAATGTGGAATGCCTGTCATTGGTCAAATGCACAGCCAACACTTCCTATCCCTTCAAAATACAAGTTCACCCTTCTAACATCATTCTATTAATCTACTATCTATTAAGTAATCTATTAATGCCAAGATAAAGTGATATTTCTCCATTTCTATTTCATATTTAAGATGATAAAATAGTGTTTATTGACCTATTAAAGAACTGCTGTTACTGTAAACGGATATGTCCTAGCCACCTAGTTAACCATTGGTAATCTGAGCATCGTAGACTGTGTCATTCTATTAATCTACTATCTATTAAGTCATCTATTAATAGCTAGTAAGTTGTCTATTAATGTCAGGATACATTTATATGTCTCAATTTCTATTTTTGATTTAAGATAGTCACAAAAATGTGTGTTTATTGACCCCCCAGACACACACTTCCCGTCAAATCCTTGCTTCCTCTGTCCTTGTTTCCTCCATTCCTCGCCTTTCAAAGCACATCGGAGGAGGAGGCCCAAGGGGAGGAACCTTCAATCCTCTCCCCCAATGTGCTTTGAGAAGGAGGTGAGGAATGAAGAAAACAAGGATAGAGGAAGCAAGGATTTTACAGCTAGTAACATTTTTAGAGTGTGAGTGAGTGAGTAGTGAGCCGTGATACCCAGGCCCTGTCCAGACACAAACCCTAGTCTGAGAGGGATTGATGGGTGGTGACATGGTGAGAGCTGCACATTACCCTCTGATAGTCTTGGTGGAGTTTTGGCCGTATTGCTTCCACGTGTCTAATCCTCTCAGATCTAGGGAGTGTCTAGGGAGTAGGGGCTAGGGGTTGTTTCCTTCATTCCTCATCTCCTTCTCAAAGCACATTGAGAAGGAGTGCTTTGAAAGAGAGGTGAGGAATGGAGGAAACAAGGATGGAGGAAGCAAGGATTTGACGGCAAGTGGGCGTGTGGGTAAAATGCAATATAAACATAAAGAAAACATAGTGATAGAATAGTCTGACTGCCTCTCTTTTTAATGCAGTGTGTGTGTGTGTGTGTGTGTGTGTGTGTGTGTGTGTGTGTGTGTGTGTGTGTGTGTGTGTGTGTGTGTGTGTGTGTGTGTGTGTGTGTGTGTGTGTGTGTGTGTGTGTGTGAGTGTGTGTGTGTGTGTGTGTGTGTGTGCGTCCAACCATTTTAAAGCTGTAAGTACCAACAGGGTTCCAATAGAATCCAGGCTGTATCACATCCGGCCGTGATTGGGAGACCCAAAGGGCGGCGGACAATTGGCCCAACGTTGTCCGGGTTTGGCCGGGGAAGGCCGTCGTTGTAAATAAGAATTTGTTCTTAACTGACTTGCCAAGTTAAATAA